>NC_056728.1:1314127845-1314132845 GCF_019279795.1 Protopterus annectens | reverse complement strand
TAGTCTGAACTTAATAGGGGTTTAAATCTACCACGTCAGTCTTTTAACAAATCATCAAGTATGGTAGTCAGTAAGTTTAAATTATATGCTACGCTCCACCAACAAATCCTTAATTAAAGTTACCAAATCTATAAACTCCAAAGGGGACGCTCTCTACTGTAGTTATGTAGCCAAAATCTGAAGCTCCCTGCCTCTAGAACTCAGAACTTTAACTAATATCACCCACTTTAAGAAATGCTCAAAGAACAACTAACAAATGGTTTTGCTCGTGTAATTCTTCAGGATAAAACATATTTTTCCTTATTTACTTCTACCATCCTCAGTTATGACACTTCCTTCTTATTATTTTAACACCCTATAAGAATCAATTAACATCTGTAAAATCAATATCTTCCTGATTTTCTTCACTCTAACTACTATTTCATTAGCCATTTTATTCCCACCACTATTCATACCTCTAGCCCTCAGATAAAGCAGCTCCTATAGGCAAAGCATTCTTCTAGTCTGTATAAATACTTACCCATAATTTCTTAGTGTTATTTTACCTTAAAACTGATTCTAACTGTTCTTTGAACCTTCTGATTGACAGAATGATACATTTTGTCTACTCATTTCCGCTTATACTTTAACTTTGTATTTCTGTTCCTATCCAGTGGCACTTTAAACCTGACAGAATAAAACTTTGTCTATTTGGATTTTACTCAAATTATTATACTACTATTTACTCATTATGCTGTTTTTACTTGTTTTCCTTTAACCATTTATTATAAGATTTTTATTTACTTATGTACCTACTTCTCCTTGTAATAATATTCTCATGAAAATGTTTTGTCCTTTTAATAATGTTCTCATGTAAATTTTTTGTTTAGCTTATATGTTGGAGCTTTTCTCCCCATGCCTCTGCTAAAATGGGCTGACACCCAACCAGACTTTCCTGATAAACAAATGTGAAATAAATAAATATAGATATCTATATGCATGGATCTATGTCAGATGATTGACTTTTCGGAAACTCAAAAAAAATATATATATCAAAGAGACCATAAGATCGAGTTTCTGAAAATTTGAACATAAAAAAAAAAATGCAAAAAAATCTTTTTACATTTTTTGCACTTCATTTAATGGTTCTGAAGAAGTCCCACTATCAGGGACGAAAGCGCTTAACTGTATATGTGTGCTATTTTTTATAATTTTTTTATTTATCATGGTGTGGTTGTTTAACTCTGATTGATTAAATACTTCACTCACTATTTGGACTCCTGGTGGTTTGATATTTAAGCTCCTGGGCTTGCTTGAGGTGGTTTTTGGCTCATGGAATCATTACTTGATGGTCTTCAGTCACTGCTGGTTTTGCAGACTTCATCACTATGTGAGTCCTGTTATCCAATTTGGTCATTTTTGCCATTTTATTGGCAGGATTCTTGCTGTGCTTATTTCATTGTTTCAATGTTTTGTTGAATATTTCCAAAGTTCGTTGCCATTTAGTCAGCGTTATAGCTAAATCACTTTGGCTGTGAATGTTTGATGATGGAGTTAGTATATACTAATTAAGAGGTGGGGGTGAACCCTTCACTTTGAAATTTTTGTAGTTTTTAGGTTAGTTAATAATGAGTGAGTTTAGAATGTTTTGATTGTGCATATAATTCTATTTTGTAATGTTTTTTTTGCATTGCTTTATCTTTATTATTATTATTTTTTAATTTAAGCTTTATTTTACTACAGTATCTTGAATTAAGAGTTTCTTGGTATGAGAGTTACAGACTGTGTGTATTTGGTTTGTTAGCTGGGCTTACAAAACTTTAGTATTCATTTCTCCAAATGTTTAGAGTTTTTAATACTGTGACAGGAACAGACCCTATTCCTAGGTAAGAGTAACATTAAAATTCATTAAATTAGTATTTCTTCAGTCTTTGATGTTTGCCAGGTGCATTCTTCTCAGCACCTGCAATGTGCCCAGAGCTGCCTTCATCTGCAGTATGTACAAAGTTACAGGCATTGCTAGCATATTTACATATGCTTGAAAATGCACTTTATGGCACTCTTGTTACCCCCCACTACTATTAGAACTATATGGACATTGTTATTTCAGATGGTTCTAGTTTTAAGTTGTATATCCTGTTTATTTAATGGCTTTATATCAGTCATTATGCAGGGCACTATAATTGCTAGATGCAGCTATTTCAGTAATTAATTCTATTTTTGTCCTTTTTACTTCAACTAAAATATCTATTTTTCTTGCTTCTGCTTTTTTGATTTTTAGTACTGGATGACCCCTTGTGATCAGAACTTCTTTATTTTCAGTAATTCTTTGTAGTTCATGTTTCCAATGCTTCTCAGCTGTCCATATGTTGTAGTGTTTGCAAAATCCCCAATGTAGCAGTCTTCCACATTATTGTGCCTTTCGGTACACAGACCCACAACCATCAGCATATTACAACTAGCAATAAAATAAGAAACCCACAGGCCACAGAGACTCTGACAGGTACAACAGTCAGTAAACATGCAGTAAAATGCAAAACAGTACAAAAACAGTGGATTAGTTATTTTGTTTATTAAATATGAACTCCTTCAGATAAAACCACAATGTTTGAACTCCATTTAAATAGCAGCAGGTAAAAAGTCACATGGTAAAAAAAAATCACATGATAGAAATCACATGATCACATGGTTGTCAAGGCTTAATGGCTTAATGTTTTACATCTGTCTCCTGTTTATTAAAACTGAAGGCTTTAGAGAGGTAGTTTTATTTAAATGTTATTTAAATCTCATTTAAGAAGTATTTAAAGCTTTTTATTTGTGCTGTCTGGTTTTTAAAATGTGTTTTGTCACTTTAATTTTTTCTGCTTTGCCTAGAGCTTGGCATAGAGGTCGCAGACTTGTGCTAAAGCGTGACTGCACAGATTGTGCTGATATACATAGGTAGCATACTGCATACAGGAAATGATACATATACCACAGGGCCATCTATTTTCAGTTGTATAACCATGTTGACTGCCTATTGTTAGCAAGACAGAAAATACCAACACTATCTTGTGCAATACCATTTACAGTCATATGAATAAGATACAGAGGAATTTAAGCAAAAACCTGTGGATGAGGAAGATTACACAGTTAAGGAAGAAGTCCTGCCTAATAAAGTACCTCATACACAATTACAAACCCTATGGCAGCTGCCACAGAAAGTGAGGCACATTTTTCATATATGTGTAACAGTGATCCCATCAAACTTGCATGGCACATTAACATCTGTTGTGTCTGGGTGGAGTAAGATGTAATCCTAGGATACTGCTGGGAGTACATGCCATATGAGGTGGTGAGATTAAGGTCCACAAGCACAGAAGTGGTTACAGTTTTGTATGGTGGGGGGGGGGGTGGATGCTGTGCATAGCTATAACTGTAGCTGTTAATCAGGTCCATAGGTGGAGGAAGGCAGTGGTCATAATCATGTGCATGCCAGAGCATAGCACATATATCCACTAAGTGCTATGTTCTGTTCTTAGGTATACACGTACCTCAATGCAACACAAGTGCGTAAACACCTACAAAACTTCACTATCCAGGAAAATAAACTGCTACTGAAGGTCCTTGCTGCACTTGGGCTAAGGTGCTGCACACAGGCAGCACTTGGATTAGATTTGGCAGGGACAGGTGTGAATGCTATGGAAAGTCATAATTAGCATCTACAACAGCTGCAACAGAGGAGTGCTAATATGATACTCCATGCAGAGGAAGAGGGGGTGGAACTGCAAAGAAAGAAGTGCTAACCGACGTCAAGGAATGTTTTGGTGTCATTTCCCAGCCAGGAGGATCATCCCCACATAGGTGGGGTGGCTTGGATGTAGCAGCACACCTGGCACTAGTCACCCATATGTCAGTAGGGGATTAACCCACTCAAGCCTAAAATGTCATTTTTTTTCAGGTGAAACCTTAGATGTTCCTGAAGAAGACTGTCTTTGATATTTGCACTGTATGTTGCACATCTTTAGAGATACTCAGTGTTATTAACATTACTAAATATACAATTATGTTTTCATGTTTCTGTAAATACCTCAATAAACTTGCACTCATAGAGGAATTTCTTGTTGTCACGTGAAAGCTTAATGCCTGGTTAACAAAAATGTTCCCACAGTATATGTCTAGGTAGTACAGTGTCCAAGATATCTTCTGTGCTGGTCTATGTGGAACGATTGTTCTGTAGGAATAAGAGGTAAAGGAGGTTAGGTCTTACATGACTGGAAAGGCTGGACACATATCAACATGGGGGAGTCTGTGAGTACAAGTACAGGCATAAGGAAAGGATTCACATTCAGACTGAGGTTTCTGCAGCCACAACACAGAGTACAAGTGTGGTAACTTACCCACGTACTACATTTCTTTTTACTTTCTGTTCCTGCCCTGAGAGAGTATACTGGGCATGTAGAAAAAGAAAGCTGTATCTCACTTCTTATACAGGCCTTGTGTTTGATGAGTACCCACTCCTCCTTCGACTCTTGACTTCTTCCATGGCAATCCCCACTTCTTGGCATATTATATGTGGCCTACTCTCAGAGAGCGCCCACAGTCAAGGCTTCAGGTTATTATTTCTTGCTAGGGCATAATAAGAGCACAGTACCTAGGTGGTGGGGCAAGTAGGACAACTGAAGACCAAAAGAAAAAAAAACTATATAATGCATGGTGATAACAATTCACCAATCCACTGTTAAAAAATCAGTGACCTTTTCCCTATATTTCCCTATGATAAAATAATAAATGCAGCAGTGTAATAATATATTCACATATTTTACATATCTTGGCAATATGCATAATGCAGAGAAAAGCTAAATTTGTCATGTTCAAGGATTATGGTTTGGATGAAGTGCTAATATGCTACAGTATAACAAATCAAGATGGTGACTACCAATATAATTAAACCGAAGAATGGTTCTAAGACATTTCTGCCTCAGTAAAAAGAGAAAAAATAATCTCATAACATAAAGTCAAGATCAGCAAGCTGTACCTGT
>NC_056728.1:1314045345-1314125345 GCF_019279795.1 Protopterus annectens | reverse complement strand
TGGTTTGGGGGTTATCTCCATATTCAGAGAGGCTTGCCTCCACTGCAAAAAATAAAGTGAAAATACACGAACCAACAGTAATCCAATCACCGAACCCAGCACGGAGGCTCGACCAGAACACGAACCAAGAACTTGACTGTATTCCTTAAGTGGCACAGCTTCCCCAACACAAATAATCCAATGATGGAGGTTGTAATAAAACAACGAATTTTATTCCATAAAGTACATCCACGGTGATGCGTTCAACAAAATACATAACACTGACTAGATAAAATACAAATAATCAACACAGAGGGTTAAGCGCTTTCATCTGTTCCTCTTCAGACTTCCTCAGAACCATCTTTACACTTCCGCAAATCATTTAAATACACTCCTTTGGCGCCAAAAATAGTTATCAATTAATTAATGCATTAAAACCTTTTGTAATACAAAACATAAAATATATATACTATTTAACTAATTATATGTCTGTTTGTAAATGCACATTCGCATACTACCATGTATTCAATCTGATATTTCAGTGTTACCACTGACGGAGTAAACAATAACAAACGCTCGTGATGCTTATTAAAATGGCTCGCTGTATATAACTTAATATGATGTTTCTAAACCCTATTACAAACTACTAATAACTACATAAATCTAAAAGTATGACAATCTACTTCAATTATGGTTAACTATGATGTTCATGAACTATACTATTAAAACAATTCAATACTAGCAATACAACTTATATGAAAATACAATATAGATATACACACCATCAATATACCTGATATAATAATAAATAAATAAATGATATGTCACTGATCATAACCTCAGATGTATCTAAATCTGATGAAAAATAATCTACTTACTAAAAACTCATATAATCACCTTATATTTAAATATATATGAATATATATAAAAAATATATAATAATATAAATATGTATAAATAAATAATATAACATATAATAATTATAATAATTATATATATAATGTTGGATGTATATAATATGTATATATGATATATGTGACACATTATAATATAAAATGAATTGTATGGAAATTGTAGGGAAATTGTTTAAAAATGTTAAAAATGTTAAAAATGTAATATCAAAACTGGATGCTTTTATGTTTAATATAATTATATAAAATAATATATAAAAAATATATAAAAATGAACTACCTGCTAAACCTACTAAGACCTGTTTCAAAAGTATATAATATTATTGGGATCCTAATATAAGAAAAGGTTTTAAACTGATATATTCATTAAGACCAGGATACGTGGTTGCATCAAGACATATTTGCCACCTACTTTCTAGACAACCTAGTTTAGCCTTCCAATTCCCACTACCAACTGTTCTATCCACCTGATCTATTATAAAAAACTTGAACAGGTGGTCTTGGCCTTTTTCTAGTGCATGTTTACTCAAAGCATTTTTTATGTCACCTTTCTTCATCTTATAAACATGTTCATATATCCTAGTTCTTAATTTCCTTTCAGTTTTTCCTACATAATAAGCAGTGCATTTTATACACGATGCTAAGTATACCACTCCTTGGCTATTACATTTCCCTGGTTTAGATTTACATATACTTTTCAGAATATTATCAATTTTAATACTAGGTTCAATATTTATATATTGACACTGTTTACATGCCCCACATCTTTGTGTACCCTTAGTCTTATAGTGTTCTATATTATACATATTTGCACCTCTTTCTAATAACCTTTTTATATTGTGTCCTGTTTTTAATACTATATTGGGAGAAATACCTATAATTTCTCTAACTTCTTCAATATTGGAAAAGATAGTCCAATGTCTATGTAAAATTTCCTTTACAATATTCGTGTGTGGACTAAACATTGTAACACACACCCGTCTACTCATCACTTTTTTATTCTTTACGTGGACATCTTCTTTCCCTAATAATGGACAATATTTATTCCCCCATTGGGATTTAACATATTCGACTACATCTGTGAGCATATTTATTGGATAGTCTCTTTCCTTAAATAACTTGTATATCAGATCTAACTCATTCAACATTATTTCTCTTGTCGATGACATCCTAGCTGCTCTCACACATTGACCTTTCACTATGTTCTTGAAGGTATGTGGAGGATGACAGCTTCCGTATTGGATGTAGTCGTTGGAATATGGAATATTATATAGGAAACCGACATATTCCAATGACTACATCCAATACAGAAGCTGTCATCCTCCACATACCTTCAAGAACATAGTGAAAGGTCAATGTGTGAGAGCAGCTAGGATGTCATCGACAAGAGAAATAATGTTGAATGAGTTAGATCTGATATACAAGTTATTTAAGGAAAGAGACTATCCAATAAATATGCTCACAGATGTAGTTGAATATGTTAAATCCCAATGGGGGAATAAATATTGTCCATTATTAGAGAAAGAAGATGTCCACTTAAAGAATAAAAAAGTGATGAGTAGACGGGTGTGTGTTACAATGTTTAGTCCACACACGAATATTGTAAAGGAAATTTTACATAGACATTGGACTATCTTTTCCAATATTGAAGAAGTTAGAGAAATTATAGGTATTTCTCCCAATATAGTATTAAAAACAGGACACAATATAAAAAGGTTATTAGAAAGAGGTGCAAATACGTATAATATAGAACACTATAAGACTAAGGGTACACAAAGATGTTGGGCATGTAAACAGTGTCAACATATAAATATTGAACCTAGTATTAAAACTGATAATATTCTGAAAAGTATATGTAAATCTAGACCAGGGAACTGTAATAGCCAAGGAGTGGTATACTTAGCATCATGTATAAAATGCACCGCTTATTATGTAGGAAAAACTGAAAGGAAATTAAGAACTAGGATATATGAACATGTTTATAAGATGAAGAAAGGTGACATAAAAAATGCTTTGAGTAAACATGCACTAGAAAAAGGCCAAGACCACCTGTTCAAGTTTTTTATAATAGATCAGGTGGATAGAACAGTTGGTAGTGGGAATTGGAAGGCTAAACTAGGTTGTCTAGAAAGTAGGTGGCAAATATGTCTTGATGCAACCACGTATCCTGGTCTTAATGAATATATCAGTTTAAAACCTTTTCTTATATTAGGATCCCAATAATATTATATACTTTTGAAACAGGTCTTAGTAGGTTTAGCAGGTAGTTCATTTTTATATATTTTTTATATATTATTTTATATAATTATATTAAACATAAAAGCATCCAGTTTTGATATTACATTTTTAACATTTTTAACATTTTTAAACAATTTTTAAACAATTTCCCTACAATTTCCATACAATTCATTTTATATTATAATGTGTCACATATATCATATATACATATTATATACATCCAACATTATATATATAATTATTATAATTATTATATGTTATATTATTTATTTATACATATTTATATTATTATATATTTTTTATATATATTCATATATATTTAAATATAAGGTGATTATATGAGTTTTTAGTAAGTAGATTATTTTTCATCAGATTTAGATACATCTGAGGTTATGATTAGTGACATATCATTTATTTATTATTATATCAGGTATATTGATGGTGTGTATATCTATATTGTATTTTCATATAAGTTGCATTGCTAGTATTGAATTGTTTTAATAGTATAGTTCATGAACATCATAGTTAACCATAATTGAAGTAGATTGTCATACTTTTAGATTTATGTAGTTATTAGTAGTTTGTAATAGGATTTAGAAACATCATATTAAGTTATATACAGCGAGCCATTTTAATAAGCATCACGAGCGTTTGTTATTGTTTACTCCGTCAGTGGTAACACTGAAATATCAGATTGAATACATGGTAGTATGCGAATGTGCATTTACAAACAGACATATAATTAGTTAAATAGTATATATATTTTATGTTTTGTATTACAAAAGGTTTTAATGCATTAATTAATTGATAACTATTTTTGGCGCCAAAGGAGTGTATTTAAATGATTTGCGGAAGTGTAAAGATGGTTCTGAGGAAGTCTGAAGAGGAACAGATGAAAGCGCTTAACCCTCTGTGTTGATTATTTGTATTTTATCTAGTCAGTGTTACGTATTTTGTTGAACGCATCACCGTGGATGTACTTTATGGAATAAAATTTGTTGTTTTATTACAACCTCCGTCATTGGATTATTTGTGTTGGGGAAGCTGTGCCACTTAAGGAATACAGTCAAGTTCTTGGTTCGTGTTCTGGTCGAGCCTCCGTGCTGGGTTCGGTGATTGGATCCACTGCAAAAAAGCTTTAGTTTCTGTTAGTTAAGAGTGGTTTTCAGCTATTTTTTCACTATTTTGTCCATCAGACAAACAGTGTTTGATACATAATCATGAATCCATTTCAGTATTCAAAGACATTGACTACACATAAATATGATTGTTCGGCTGTATTATTTGTTCTGTGATCCCCAAAAACAGAGCATGATCAACAGTAATCTGTTCCCGATATGAGTACACAGTCTCACTGAATGCATAGACAGTTTTGAGTTTTTAACCCAAGGTTTTAACATATGCATTTCCTCACAAGATCTTACAAGTTACACCTTTGATTTTTCTGATCAATGTCAAAATGATTTGTAATCAAATTCTTTGATGTTTTCTATTTAATGTCATTCATGATGCTGGTATCTATGATGCTTCCAATCATTCTGTATTGCCAGTAATGAATATATACTGTGCAGAATACTTCATTTGAACATCTCAGTTCCACTTTTGCAAGCTTTCTCATACTCATCCCTTGTGAAACTGGTACTAATATAGCTACAGGAATGTGTGCCATAACTCTCTGCTGCACAAAACTTAATGTACTACTATCACAACTATACCCTTCTCTGTCATCTAATCTCCTTTATCGTCCTCGTACCTCTAACACTTCTAACACTTTTTCTTATCTTCCTATGTCCTTGATTATGAACAAGTCTTTATAGTAACAAATATTCTTACGTAAAACCTGACAACCTATGCATACTGATGATATTGTACTGTATATACCTCCCAAGATTAAATAATATTCATATACAACCCACATAACTGTTATTTGTAATCAAAACTGCTTGTAAATCATGGAACAGAAGTCAAGGATGTCTAAATAATGGTACGGTTGCTCATTAAAGGAGTACAACAGGTTTCTCTAATGTATTCCTCAACTTCACGGCCCTTTTCCTCCCTATTTACATTGTCCTCTGTATAGCAACAACAATAAAGCATTTACAATTTTTATAATTCCCCTTACTTCTGTAACAGAAGCCTACCTTCTCATACTGTGATGGTTACACTTACAAAATGATTCTCTCACGTTTGAATAAAGCTTGCTGGAGTCACTCAATTACTGACATCATCGAGGCCAGGCAGTGCAGGCACTTTTTTTTTTTTTTTTTTATCAGTTCCCTCCCTCAAAGTGACATCACCACAGCTGTCATCTGATTCTAACTAAAATAATAAGACCCACCCATTCTGTGATGTCATGGCACCCTTGTCCTTCTCCCAGCCTGAGTGCTGTTCATTTTATTTAGTAGTAGTAGTGTAGTAACACCGATGTCTGGAAACAGAAATTTGGTATGCATACTTTGTACATTCTGCACGGCAAATGATGCTTAGGTGATGTATCGCTTGCATACTTCTCTGTTGTATTTGCACCAGATACTGCTAGTGTGCAGTGTGGGAATAGAAAGATTAAAACATTACCCTGGTATCAGAGGTGGCAGTGCAACATATTCATAGTGGCTTAACATGAGAGTAGCTCTAAGCAAGCACCATGTGAAACCTGAACAAGCACCTAGAATTATTCAGTGCAGCTTCCACACCTTAAGTCTGAAAATGAATTCACATACTCACATGAACAGGAAGTAGCTGCATATTGATGGCTAAAGGTATATGGGCATGTCTTGTGGTTACTACACTGCAAAACTGGCATGTAATGGTGGAGATATTTGGAAGTCATGAGCAAACACACCAGTATATTAAAGCCATAGCACTAATTGAACTGGAGGCTGGCAAATAGATTTAGTAAGGGATTTTGTCCATGCACAAATATTTCAACAGTGATTTTTTGCAGTGGCATCTATTATCTGATTCAAGGTAAGTTAACCCATGTCCTTTATTTTAAAAAAAAAAATCATTAAAAAATTTACTTTGTTATAAGTGACTTCTGGACACAAGAAAAAGAAAGGGGAAATATAGCAATATGGTTTGTATGTACAAAGACAAATCCAGGGACACTGCAAAAGGTTTTTTTTGCAAACCAACCAGTGGAGTAAAACCATATGAAGGCAAATACTGCATACCAACACACTTTGCACATGTAAATCTTATTTTTAACAAGGTGGAAGCATGAAGTGATACCTTAACACTTAAATTAATAAAGATCTAAATTGGTTAATAGTATAAATGTTTTATTCTTTAGCTCCTTGGTGCAAGACCTTACTGGATGTGATTGCAGTCAAGTAAGGCCAGGGCTATAGTGCAGCAAAAAAATGTCCCCTCTAACAAAGGAAATGCTAGAGCAAAGATTAAATTACATGAGTCAAGCACCCTGCTGAGATCTGCCAATCAATGGAATTATCAGGTCAAATTACCCTCAGGACTTTGACAGCTAGGGAAGCTAAGTGTTATGGGGGAGGGGAGAAGTAAATGGACTGGAATTCATTGTCTCACAAATTAGTGCCATTTAAACTAAATTAGAAAAAAGGCAGCAGTAAACAGCACTTTGAGTGTGTTCTGTGGCATTTGCACTGTTTCTGTTTTAAGTAGTCATCCAGCAGCAGGGAATGTTACTTACACTGTTCTGTTTTACTCAGTACTTTGTACTCATGCAACATCTATGAAATGACAGGAACTTTAGGCAAACGGAGGCCTGCATGATGTAACATTTTTGAGCCAATCAATGATTTCTGGGATACTGGATGGTAACCTGATTTATCCAAGCCACGTCAATATGCCAGCCTCCAGGTGGTCAGAGTCTGGAATTATATATAAAAATATTTAAAATCCTGTAAATAATGCCAGAGTGCTGTTAAAGTGTAGGAAACATCATGCCATGATGTTTTAAACATGTTTTTTGAGTCTGTGGGTGCGGTACTCCTTTAAGGAAACTGAGTAAATGACGAAACATAGTAAATGATGTCCGTATAATGGAGCTTTTCTTCTGGAACTCTGCTGAAAAAGGGCACTGTTCATTAAGACTTTCCCAGTAAACAACTGCCAATAAAAAAATTAAATAAATACATTTACACCTGGGTCTGTTTATCTGATAACCATGATTCTAGGACAGTTGTAACAGACATCTTATTGCTAGTTTACCCTTTATGAATTTCAAAGTGCTATCCAATCAAAATCTTATTCAGCCACAAGACATGGGGTGATTGGTTGATTATAAAATTACAACACACTTAACATTGCAGCACATGATTCATTTTCTATTGTTCCAAGCTACAAGCTCATGACCTTTACAGAGCACTGGGACCTTAATTTCTCACACCCATAGGCGGCATTATGCGTAGACCAACTAGGCGTCCACCTAGGGCGCTGCTGTACCAGCGGCACTTTCGAGTATTTCTTTGTTTATTTTTTTGTAGTAAAGAAATGGTTTCTTTAAAATGTGCTGAATGAATAGAGGAAAAACTGAAGAGTAAGACAAGCTGTGAGAAAAGGGAAATAAAAAGTAATCTGGATGGTGTAGGTGGCATGGGGGGGGGGGCTCTGTGGAACCCTTTTGCCTAGACACCAGTTGATCAAAGACCAACCCTAAGTCATACCAACACTGCATAGCAGCTATTAAAGCTTGCAGTTTGCTTGTGGCTTCATGTTTTTGTGCTTTGTGTCTGCTTTGTACATTTTCTGAAGTAACAAAACCAAAATATGTCTTGGATGAGTCAGCATATGTGCTCAAACATCTACTGCATTCCTTGTAATTTTTATCCCTGACACTGATTTTGAATTATTGACCATGTTACATGATTTTGCCTTTTCTAATTATTTATAACAAAAATTGCAGTTGTCTACATCCATTCTTAACATGTAATTGTCACAACATTAGAGATGTTGGGGATAAATATTAATAACAAGATTCTTCACAAAGAGGGACATCTTCTAACCAGTCTCATGTCTGAATTACTAGGCTCCACTCTGTGAGAATCTCTACAGGGGATCAGATGAGGTGAACTGAAACAGAGCTGTATTGAATACATGCTTTTGAAACAGCTCAATGTACTATACATCATTAAAAAGCAAATCAGAAACAAAAATGAGCCACATAATATATCTCAGTTTAGAATACTGGTGTCCGATAAGTATCTAGCAATATGTCAAGCATTTAACATCCATAAGCCTAAGATTCCAGAAAAGGCTTGTATAAATAAACAAGTCTTTAGGGCCTTTTCAAAGGGACCCAGGGAAGGTCTTTTTCTAATCCATGTGAGGAAAAGTTTTACACAGATATAAAACGTTAGGAAATTGGATCTGCTTTCAGAAAGAGATGCCATCTGTTACTAACTGCAAATCAAACAGAAGAGGTAAAACATGCCATATTCTCTGAAGGCTGATAGGAAGCTAAGTTACTATGGTCTGTGGTAGCTATGGGCACAATAACATACATCTGCTAACTCCACCACTGCATGCATTGTTATCATCATCAAATGTAAATACATTATTATGTGGACTGCATATTTGTACTCATACGTATACTGCATAAACACCAGGACTCAAAAAGCAGTAACAATACATGTGACCACTAGGACCCAATGTCTCCAATGAGTTAGTCCACTCCCAATATAAATTAAAAGAGAAGCCTGAGCTGTACAGCTTTACATAAATTTGTCAAGCCAAATAATATCATTGCCATAGTTAACAACCCTATAATATACCTGCTAGTTAGAAATCATATTTGATATAGAATAGTTTTATGGCTGCAGTTTGTATATTTTTGCAGTTATTACAACCTTACAAAAGCTATTCTTTCTTTTCATAGTTGCCAACAAAGAGCCTTTTCAGTAGTGAACACAAGACCTTTCATAGCAGCATACCTGCAGCCAGAACAATGAATTTTGCAGCTGTAAGCTATTTTTTCAAGTTCAAGTATTCCAAACATTTATCAGATGAATAATTAAATCTAATCTGAAAAGCGCATTCCTTTATTCAGGGCTTAATAAATTATAATACTACTGTCATATGCATGTCTATGTTCGCTCTGCTAAAAGTGTGTTTTCAATAAGTTTCTTATTATTCTGACCCCGCAACCTCTGCTTTGTCAACAAACTATTAGAAGTTTCAATGGGTGGACATGTTCTTGGGATGCTTGTGTTAATGTCACAAAGATAAGGAATCTCTTGTTTCTTTGGGTTTTACCATACAGGATTTGAAAGATAATATATTTGTTTATTTTGCCAGCACATGAAAAGAAACATCTGGATTTTAACACAGTCCTGTTATATATTTTAAGAGGGGGTAGACTACAGTTTCAGTGGTTAAGTAATGTTCCTTAATATTGCTCAGAACAGATACATTACATGCTACCTTACTTGTTTGCATTAAGTGACGGGATGAAGGGGTGGAGTTACATTAGGTATATGTAGTCCCCTTAAAGTCTGTCTCCTCTAACTTTGCTGGTTAAATAAAAAAAAGGTCTTGAGTTAACTCCGCCTGTAGTGACACAATAAACATGACTTCATATAAATAGTTGAACTGAATTCATGCTTCACAAACTGCATTCAGATTGTTTTCTTTTTGGCACTTCCTTACTCATTCTTCCCTTATATTGTGATACAATTAATCCACTAGTCACTTTACTGTACAACTTTACATGATATGCAACTATTCTTAGTTCTTCCTGAATATCTCCTATACCTTATGAAGTCTTTGTAAGCATTACTTCAGTTTTGTTATAGATGCATAGATTCATAGGTGCATTCATTTATACTAAGATACTAGGCAATTAGTCCATTAGACCATTAAGAGCCTAGCCACCACAAGTCACACTGTTTGTTCCTTCTATCAATAATGGTCAAAGGGCATCCCAGGGGTAAACATAATCAGTCCCATCTACTTGTTAAGATTTGTTTAAATAGAGTTAGATAATTTGTTTGTTTGAAATAGAGTGACAGCTTATTCCATAGGTAGTAGATCTTTTGGGAAAGATATGTATCCTGAAAACAGGTTCTTTTAAAATTCAGGAATAAATTTAGGTCACTGGATTGGATGTTGGTAGTATCACTGTATGACATAGGTCACGCAAGCTAGGGTACGTCATAGCTTTAAAGGCCAAGTAAAGGTCCCCATGAAGGAGTTTATAAAACTGGAAAAGAATGAAAGAGGTTCCAGTTGCTCTGAATTACTTAATGAGAGCATACATGATTTTTTTGTTAGGAATTGTTGAATTGTTCAAGTTGGGCAATATATTTGAATAGGTATATGCCAAAGGGGGCATTATATTCTGTTATGGACCAGATAAAGGAGGAGTAAAGATGAACTGTAATTTCTTTAAATCTGGAAGCTCTACCTTTAACAATTAATTGTATTAGGTAGTATAATGATAGCTGATACATTGTGGTCAAATGAGAGCTTGTTGTCTACAGATATGCCTTGGTCTCTGTCAGTGGTAGCAGTTTTGTGGTGGGGGTGTTATCATTGTAGTAGGTGTAGGGGTGTTCTTATAGTACATGTCTTTTTTGTGCATGTTGTTCATTAGACCATGGTCTTGACAGCAGGGAGTAAAATAGTTGTGGTCATCTTGCAGTATACGGGTATCAATTGAAGAATTTATGACAGCACCCAGATTACAGTCAATCTTTTTCAGTCTGGGCATCAGACAAGTATATGCCAAAGAAGAGTGGAGTCAGTACACAACTCTGTGGTATGCCACCATTGACAAGCCTCTTAGGCTAAAGCATGACACCAACCCTCACTGTGTCTGTGAGCAACTTGTCAATCCACTGAGTTACATTTAAATAGGTAAGCTTATTTATAACACTGTGTTGTGGGATGCAGTCAAAAACCTTTGCAAGCTCTAGGTAACTGGTATGCACCAACTGATCATTACCCAGTGCTTTTTTTACTCTCTCAAAGAAGTCCACCAAGTTCAATGGACAGGACCTACCATTCACAAAGCTAAGTTGGCTGAGATTTAGTGATTTCATGCTGCCTATATCATTATTTATGATTTCCACAATAATATGCTCAATTACTTTATAGATATTACTAGTAAAGTAAATAAGTCTGTAGTTTTGGGGGTCAGTGGTAAGGTCACCTTTGTGTATTGGTGCTACAATGACTATAACCAAGTCATAACCAAGCCTTTGGAAAAGCTGAGGTTAACAAGACTTAGAGAGCATTTATGACCTATTCCATGGTTACAGGAGGTCTGCAGGAGCAAGTTAGAAATGGGTGATAAGCAGTGTTGGAGAGTGGGGTCAAGTAGCAACTCAATAGATCTGAAAAGGAATCTCAATACTGAGTATTTCAGCAGAGATTTGTAACATGGTTAACAAAGGCTTTATGATTATCCTTGGTAGACGTGGCAATATTCAATTCATACTTGGTTTTGCAGAATTTGATCTTATACCTGAGCTCTTTGCAGACTTTGTTGACATTACCCTTAGAAAGAGGGCAATTTAATTCACTGCTTAGAGACAGGAGTCTTTTTTTGTAAGTCTGTTGATAGTAGGATTCTGACGTAGGGTCCTGGTTTTAAATTTGTCATTGTACTTGTGGCAGATGGGGACTGATGCCTCAATACAGAAATTCAAGTGTGAGTAAAAGCATTGGTGCAAGCAGCTGCTTAAGTTACTTGGTTATCTAGTGAGGAAGAGCTTTTTTTATTTTCATTAGATCACATGACAGTGTTTGGAGACTGGCCTTAGAAAAATCACAAAATACATTAGGGCAGATGGTTGTAGTCCTGAGGTGCATTTTTAGGGAACAATGATGGCCTGTTTTTTATATGACCATGGAGTGGAAGACTCTAGGTGAGGAGCAGGTAGGTGCTATTTTGAGTTGCAATTACATCATCTGGCACCCTAGGTAGTTCCTCAGCAATCCTGAGCTGAAGACAAAAGAAGAAAAGGTCTTCCAATCTGAAATGTAACTGTAGCAAGCTTCTTGCTATGACACTAGCAAGCACTTGTTTCAACTGTAGCAAGCTGTGTGCTCCAGTTACTAGCACACTGACATCACTAAAGCAGTATTGGCACCACAAAAGTCCCAATATCATCTATGGCTTCTGCAATCAGTCTTAGTACTATACTTGCTCCCCATTGGCAGCTGCCAGTCATGCACCCTAACTGATTTTACCAAGGACTACCTCACTCTTTGCTCTGACAATGTTGATGATATTGGGACTCCTAGTAGGAGTGGATACTCCATGGTCTAGGGAATTGTTATTAATAAAATTAAGGAATTAATAACTTATGTCCACCAGTTTATGCACAGATAGTTCAAATTACTCCGGAAAATCAAATTTAGTTTAATAGTTAAGGATTCTAGTTGCTTTAAGTAAATATTATAGGGAGCAGGAGAAGTATAAGGGTTTTTATAATTAGAAATGATGTGGTAGTTTTATTTATTCATTAACAATAAGATATCTTGGAGTTCAAGGTCATTATCATGCTGGATTTGTCATGATGTAATGTGATTACAGATGAATATAGATATGTCCCTACCCCTGCTGGTAAATCTGAACAAATGGTTAAGTGCTAAACCTAGATAAAGAGAAAATGTTTTCATAACACATTGGAACTAGGTTTAACTACACAAATGCATATGTGGTCAAGAAAGATGCATTGAAACCTCTCTGACATGGAATCAAACCCTAGTCTGTGTGGTCTCACAGTGGAATCCTAAACACTAGACCACAAAGGACATCCTTATCAGTTGTATTTAAATGCTATTTAGTAATGAAGCTTCAGTTTCCTTTTTAAAATAATTATTTTTTTAACATTTGTTTTCTTTGAAATGACTTGCGCTGTATTTCTACTGTTGCATCTATTTTTGAAGCTTCTTTCCTCAGGTCCACAAGTCAGAAAAAGCAAATAAAAAAACTATATAAACCTACGTTGACTGCTAATCATTAAACCAGATTCAAAGAACATCTTTTTTATTACAAAAAAAAAAAACTCAAATACAAATATGTATAGCAGCAGTTTGTCTTTATGACTTAATGACTGTCCATGGAGAAAATAAATGGTGGTTTTCAGTGTTTGCAAGTTCTAATGTCCATTTCAGTTAACAGATCTTTTGTTATTATTTTTAATGATGAGTGCAAGAGATGGGTGTTATTGCATGCCTGAAATGTGAAGTGGATATTGGTTAAGCTCTAGCTATAAATAATCCCTTACAGAATGAAGACAATGCAAAGCAAACATTGGCTGATTCACCTACTAAGGGAACCTGAACTACAATGGTGCCCTGGAGAAAGAACCCTCTCTAAGATGGTTTGTGGGTCCAAGAGAGCAGAATTACTTTTACTAAAGAGGAAGGAGGTTCAGATTTGGGGCACATCCTCCTGGAGTGGATTAGTAAAGAGAATGAAACATAGATTTTTTTTTTTTACTGTACCATATTATATGTATTCTGGATAGGATGGGAAAAAGGAAATTAATAGCAACAGTCTGCATTTAAAGTGGAACAGCCTTACAAGACTATCTGCAAATATATAGAGCTGAGTATATTTTTCTGTATTGTTCTGTATTATAGAGCTAAATTGTTGCTCAGATATCTGTTGTCTTAGTGTTCTGCAAATATACAGAGATCAGTATATATTTTTTGGTTTTTATAATTTGCACTCTGATTCCTCACATCTGTGTTGAAACTTTCTTTTCCACCCCCCCCCCAATTGTGGTTTCTATTGCTTGTGTGTTGTTAACTCAAGGAACTCAAGGTTCCCTTAATTTGAACTGTTAATAGCAGCAGTCTGCATTTAAAGTGGAACAGCCTTACAAGACTATCTGCAAATATATAGAGCTGAGTATATTTTTCTGTATTATTCTGTATTATAGAGTTAAAATGTTGCTTAGATATCTGTTGTCTTAGTGTTCTGCAAATATACAGAGATCAGTATATATTTTTTGGGTTTTATAATTTGCACTCTGATTCTTCACATCTCTGTTGAAACTTTCTCCCCCCCCCCATTGTGGTTCCTATTGCTTGTGTGTTGTTAACTCAAGGTTCTCTTCATTTGAACTGTTAATAGCAGCAGTCTGCATTTAAAGTGGAACAGCCTTACAAGACTATCTGCAAATATATAGAGCTGAGTATATTTTTCTGTATTATTCTGTATTATAGAGCTAAATTGTTGCTTAGATATCTGTTGTCTTACTGTTCTGCAAATATACAGAGATCAGTATATATTTTTTGGTTTTATAATTTGCACTCTGATTCCTCACATCTCTGTTGAAACTTTCTTCCCCACCCCCTCATTGTGGTTTCTATTGCTTGTGTGTTGTTAACTCAAGGTTCTCTTAATTTGAACTGTTAATAGCAGCAGTCTGCATTTAAAGTGGAACAGCCTTACAAGACTATCTGCAAATATATAGAGCTGAGTATATTTTTCTGTATTATTCTATATTATAGAGCTAAATTGTTGCTTAGATATCTGTTGTCTTAGTGTTCTACAAATATACAGAGATCAGTATATATTTTTGGGTTTTATAATTTGCACTCTGATTCCTCACATCTCTGTTGAAACTTTCTTCCCCACCCACTTCATTGTGGTTTCTATTGCTTGTGTGTTATTAACTCAAGGTTCCCTTAATTTGAACTGTTAATAGCAACAGTCTGCATTTAAAGTGGAACAGCCTTACAAGACTATCTGCAAATATATAGAGCTGAGTATATTTTTCTGTATTATTCTGTATTATAGAGCTAAATTGCTGCTTAGATATCTGTTGTCTTAATGTTCTGTAAATATACAGAGATCAGTATATATGTTTTGGGTTTTATAATTTGCACTCTGATTCCTCACATCTCTGTTGAAACTTTCTTTTCCACCCCCGCCCCATTGTGGTTTCTATTGCTTGTGTGTTGTTAACTCAAGGTTCCCTTAATTTGAACTGTTAATAGCAGCAGTCTGCATTTAAAGTGGAACAGCCTTACAAGACTATCTGCAAATATATAGAGCTGAGTATATTTTTCTGTATTATTCTGTATTATAGCGCTAAATTGTTGCTTAGATATCTGTTGTCTTAGTGTTCTGCAAATATACAGAGATCAGTATATAGTTTTGCGTTTTATAATTTGCACTCTGATTCCTCACATCTCTGTTGAAACTTTCTTTTCCACCCCGCCCCATTGTGGTTTCTATTGCTTGTGTGTTGTTAACTCAAGGTTCCCTTAATTTGAACTGTTAATAGCAGCAGTATGCATTTAAAGTGGAACAGCCTTACAAGACTATCTGCAAATATATAGAGCTGAGTATATTTTTCTGTATTATTCTGTATTATAGAGCTAAATTGTTGCTTAGATATCTGTTGTCTTAGTGTTCTGCAAATATACAGAGATCAGTATATATTTTTGGGGTTTTATAATTTGCACTCTGATTCCTCACATCTCTGTTGAAACTTTCTTCCCCACCCCCTCATTGTGGTTTCTATTGCTTGTGTGTTGTTAACTCAAGGTTCCCTTAATTTGAACTGTTAATAGCAGCACTCTGCATTTAAAGTGGAACAGCCTTACAAGACTATCTGCAAATATATGGAAATGAGTATATTTTTCTGTATTATTCTGTATTATAGAGCTAAATTGTTGCTTAGATATCTGTTGTCTTATTGTTCTGCAAATATACAGAGATCAGTATATATTTTTGGGTTTTATAATTTGCACTGTGATTCCTCACATCTGTGTTGAAACTTTCTTTTCCACCCCATTGTGGTTTCTATTGCTTGTGTGTTGTTAACTCAAGGTTCCCTTAATTTGAACTGTTAATAGCAGCAGTCTGCATTTAAAGTGGAACAGCCCTACAAGACTATCTGCAAATATATAGAGCTGAGTATATTTTTCTGTATTATTCTGTATTATAGAGCTAAATTGTTGCTTAGATATATGTTGTCTTAGTGTTCTGCAAATATACAGAGATCAGTATATATTTTTGGGGTTTTATAATTTGCACTCTGATTCCTCACATCTCTGTTGAAACTTTCTTCCCCACCCCCTCCCTGTTCTGGTAGTAGTTTTAAATTTGGTGGCTTTTGCAGTGCCCGCCCCACTGTAGATTTGATCTAGGACACTCCCCCAGTCCCATCTCTTTACCGCATTCTACCTAATAAACCCTTTCTGCACTTGCTTTTAGTCCTTTTTAATTTAATTACATTTTTTTCAAACTGTGTGTGGACTAATATTGCTACATACTCATGTGTGCCAGCTTGCACTGCATGTGAATTGTTTTTACTACTGTTTTTGCTACTTTTCTGAAAAAAAAATTGTAAGCCTGTTTCCTATCTTTCCTGTAATTAGTGTTCCAGATACAGATTTGCTGTATCCAGGACTATTTGTAAGCTTCTGAGCCCCCAAGCCTTTCTGTGTTGGAGGGAAGCCATCTAGCTTATCAGTGGGAGTGGTAAGCACTAGGTAACCTGTCTACCACATCAGGAGTGGTTCTGGCCCAGAATTTGTAGTTATTGGCCATTTGGGCGGTCTTCCATCTCTCTCAACTTTCTGATTTGAAGGCCTGCATTTGCACTTGTTTCTGTCCTGTAACTCCTGGGCCCATTTCATTTGCTCACTCAAAAAAAAAAAAAAATCTGCTTTTACTGTATTTGTGTTTCTTCCTACTGTATTTTGCTTTTGCGTCATCTTAAAAGTACTCAGTTGTATTTATTACTGCTTGGTGTAACTCATTCTAAGCCTTTTAGTTTAAGCACTTGGGCTTCAGACCAGTTGCTTTACATTAGGAAGGTTTGTGGTCTGCACTGTGGTGGCAGGACAGGTAGCTTACATCCTTCTAAGTTGGGAACTGCTGATTAAGGGCTCAGTGTCTATTATTCTAAAAGTGTATTAATTCTGTTTTAAGCACTTGGGCTTCAGGCCAGTTATTTTACATTAAAAGGGTTTGTGGTCTGCACTCTTGTGGGAGGAAAGGCTGGACTCTGCCCTTCTAGCTGGGAATTTCTGGTTAAAGGCTTATAGTGCCTGCATATCTAAACTGCTTCTTACTGAAATTGGTACACCTTGTTTGCTGTAACATAGACTAGATCCAGGCCAGCTGAATCTAGCTTTGTTTGTATAACCTGAGCACTAATCCAGGCATTCTTTAAAGTATTCAATTGTATTTATTACTGCTTGGTAGTAACTTGATTAAAGTGTAGCTATCATTCTAAGTCTTTTGGATTAAGCACTTGGGCTTCAGACCAGTTGTTTTACATTAGGAAGGTTTGTGGCCTGCACTGTGGTGGCAGGACAGGTAGCTTACATCCTTCTAAGTTGGGAACTGCTGATTGAGGGCTCAGTGTCTGTTATTCTAAAAGTGTATTAATTCTGGTTTAAGCACTTGGGCTTCACACCAGTTGTTTTACATTAAGAAGGTTTGTGGTCTGCACTGTAGTGGCAGAACAGGTAGCTTACATCCTTCTAAATTGGGAACTGCTGATTGAGGGATCAGTGTCTGTTATTCTAAAAGTGTATTAATTCTGGTTTAAGCACTTGGGCTTCAGGCCAGTTATTTTACATTAAAACGGTTCGTGGTCTGCACTCTTGTGGGAGGAGAGGCTGGACTCTGCCCTTCTGAGCTGGGAATTTCTGGTTAAAGGCTTATAGTGCCTGCATATTTGAACTGTTTCTTACTGAAATTGGTACACCTTGTTTGCTGTAGCATAGACTAGATCCAGGCCTGCTGAATCTAGCTTTATTTGTATGCTGCTTGTTTGTTTGCTTGTTATTACCCTGAAATGCTAATTCCACCTAAGACGCGGCTTTTCAGCGCTTCCCTGGATCCCTAGTGATATCTGCATTGCTTACTGTACTTATTTCCTTGTTTCACTTGAAAGAAAGTTACTGTTTGTCATTTTTGCATTTAAGTTACCTGTAACACATTGCATTTAAGTTACCTGGCACTTGTTCTCTAAAGCAATTATATACGTCAGCACTAAAATATTAAAAGCACTACACCCTCACAAACTCCCCTTGAGTACCTCATTCCCTATTGGCCCTTTTTTTTCAATTATAAAGGAATTCCCAATACTATTCTAGCATGTCCAAAGGTCAGTTGTCAATCTCCTCTCCAGTCCAGCTGGTGAATCTGGGAATCTTGAGGCAATGTTACAACTGCCTCATGTACACAGACAACCCTCTCCTCCTCCCAACAAATTCCAACACATGTGAGAGATGCAACCATATAGCCATACTGAAGGCTAAGCTCTCTCAACTCAGTACTGGTGAAACCAGTCAGGAGGAGAAGGAAACCACACTCACTACAATTCCAGTCTCACATAGACCTACCACGACAGGAAACCAAACACATAGACACACAAAAACATACTCGGAGGCTCTAAATAAAAATCTGCCTAAGCAGCAGAGACCTCCAAAGCAGACACCCAAGCAACCGCTACCCCAAAACAAAACACGTGCAACACATAGCTCACAAAGCCAGTGTGCCGAACAGTCACAACCCTTAAGGCTAAACAACACAACTGATACACTTGTAATAGGTGACTCTATCGTCAGGCACACTGACGTCCCGCTCACCAGGCTGAACAAGAAGAAGGTCACGGTGAGCTGCCTGTTGGGCGCTAGGATCCACCACATAACACAAGCACTCAGGTCACTCCAAGGCAAGTACGAATATGACTCAGTCATTGTCCATGCTGGTGTGAATGACCTGAGATGTACCTCCCTGGACTACATGAAAAGAGACATAGAGGAGCTCTCTGAGCATGTAGCCCAGGCCGGTATGACCCTGACCTTGAGTAGCATCTTACCCTCACCAAGAATGATGCCACAATATGAAGACAAGATGATCAATTTCAACAATTGGCTTAAGTATTGGTGTCATTCAAAGGGGATCCAATGCCTGTCAGCCTGGGATGACATGCTCGACAAGCCACGATGCTTCGCTAGGGACGGCTTGCACCTGTCACCCCTGGGCTTTTGGATATTGGCAAAGGCTCTTGCTACCCCCATAGTGCCGTTTTTAGGCAAGGCTCAAAAGACAAACCCACCTCCATAGGTATCACAAGGGATAAGAAGATAAGAGTAATGCTACTCAATGCCAGAAGTCTAAACCTCAAGATGCACGCACTCGAAACTCTCCTTAGCATGGAGAACATCGATATCTGTGCAGTAACAGAAACCTGGTTCAAGGCTCCCGAGAGCACCTCAGCACTACCAGGTTATACCTCATACCATGCTTTATGGCCCCAAAACTTGGACCGTACCACAAAAGGAGGGGGAGTATCAATATTCGTCAAAGATACCCACACCTCCAGGTTGGTGGCACAGCACAAAGCATCAGAGACTATCTATGTGCAACTAACAGTGGGTAAAACTGCCTTCCAGTTTATAGCCTGCTACAGACCACCCTCCTAAACCCAGGAACCCCACTCGGCCTTCCTGAGAACACTGGAAAATATGAAGGTTTCTCCAAACACCATTATATTGGGCGACTTCAACTACCCAAACATAGACTGGGAGCATTACTCTAGCTCCAACACCCTAGCCCAAAGGTTCCTAGAATTTATAAACTCAAATGCTATGGAACAACTTGTTACCACTCCCACAAGAGGGGAAAACATACTGGACCTGATCATCACCAACATGGGGACTCTGTGCTCCAGACCAGAAGTGTATCCCTCACTGGTAAGATCAGACCATAAACTAATCTCACTGGATATTCACATCCCGACTCCACCCCCTGCCCTGAAAATCATAGTGAAAAACTTCTCTAAAGCAAATTTCACACTCCTCAAAATCGAGGTGGAATCCTTCAAAGCCCCCGGGCCTGTGGAAAATACGGCCCAGATCGCAGAATCCTTTATAAATGCATTCTATGAACACATTCAGGAATGCATGGATCATGCAATCCCAAATAAAACCAAGACCCAATCCTCCAAAGGCAGACGTCCTGTCTGGTGGACCCCAGCCATAAACAAACTATACAATAGAAGGAGGAAGCTACTACATGATAGAACAAAATCCCAAAAAGGGAAGGCATCTCTGATCAGTATTAGCAAAAAACTACGGGCACTCATAAAATCGTCTAAGGCCAGCTTTGAGAGAAAAATTGCACAGGACACTAAGGATAATCACAAGGCTTTCTTTAGTTATGTTAGGAACCTGGGTGGGAATTCCCAGATATAATTCCCAGATATGCTCAGAATTAGTCCAAAATGACAAAAAATACACCGAACCCACAGACATTGCCAACATCCTAGCTGACAGGTTCAGCGCAAACTCCCCCCCCCCCACCAAAAGGGCAAATATTTATCCCAGCAGAGTTCTGCACCCCTGACATCTCAGATGCTCAGGTAAGAGCTGCCCTCTCCAAAGCAAAAAACACAGCATCAATGGGACCACACGGTGTCCCGGGCTGCATCCTACATGAACTCCAAGAAGAGCAAAACCCAAACATAAAACTACTGTTCAATCTCAGCCTTACTACAGGATATGTACCCAAAGAGTGGCGTACAGCAACAGTGGTCCCTCTCCACAAAGATGGTGCCTCAACGGATCCTGGAAACTATCGCCCCATAAGCCTGACTAGCTTGGTCTGCAAAGCTATGGAAAGGATCATCATGGACCTCATAAATAAAGATATTGGGGACCTACAGACACTGGATCCTACCCAGTTCGGCTTTGTTAAGGGCAGATCCTGCCTCTTAAACCTGGTTGATTTCTTTGAAACAGTCACCAAGGCCATTGACGAGGGGAAGGTGGTCCACACAGCCTACCTGGACCACACAAAAGCCTTCGATACAATACCCCACTCGGGCATTATAGATAAGCTCACCAGCTTAAATATAAACCCCTATGTCACTAGATGGATTGCAAACTGGCTCAAGGACAGAACCCACATGGTTAGAATTGCTGGAGCCATGTCAGACTCCAAACCAGTTACAAGTGGCGTCCCACAAGGCTCAGTCCTGGGACCTCTCTTGTTCGGTATATATTTCTCTGAGGTACAGGCCAACATGGAAGGACTGTGGCTGACTAAGTTCGCAGATGACTGCAAACTGGGTGCCATAATCGACTCTCCAGCCAACACAAGCATCCTCCAAAAGGGCCTCATAGAAACAGACAACTGGTGCCAGAGCCATGGCCTCAAGCTAAACACCAAAAAGTGTATAGTCATCCCCTTTGGCAAAAACAAAGTGCCCACAAATTACCACATAGGTGGTAATCCATTAAGTACAGAAGAAGTAATTAGGGACCTGGGGACCCAAGATGATAGCAATCTCTCATTTGACAACCACGTGGCCAAAGTGGTTAGAAAAACATTTTATATAACCCATCTAATCATGAAGGGATTAACATCTAGATCAGGGGAGGTCATCGTGCCTCTTTACTCATCCCTCATCAGGCCCATGATTGAGTACAATGCCCCTTTTGGGATGTACCTTACCAGACACCTGCAGCAACTGGAAAGACCCCAAAAGTACCTCACCAAGAGGATCATAGGGCTCAGACTGATGCCATATGCTGCCCGGTTAAAGAAACTCCAGCTCTACTCAGTGGCATACCGCCTGCTCAGAGGCGATCTGTGCCTGACGTATAAAGCCATGTCCAACCCGGAATTAATGGACATGCTGCACCTCAAAAAATCCAAATCCCATCGAGCTACGTGCTCGAGAGACTTGAACCTCAGCACTGAAATAAATAAGACATGCTGGAGGGACAGATTCATAACCCAGAGGCTCCCTTCACTCTGGAATAAAATCCCAGTCCAGGTTAGGCAGAGTCCCTCATTGACTCTCTTCAAGAGGAATCTTGATGAGTGGATGGGAGATCGTAGGTTTACCCCAGGTATCACTTCTGTGTCACTGTTAGACAGAGGCACAGTATACTAACCTTGAAAAAGGGCATAGCAAAATTAATTTAAAATGGGTGGCGAAAGCCAAACACACTCTGGCTAGGGTTATAAATGCCCTAGGGCAGATAGCCTAGTATGAACCTATGAACCCCAGGGATCATGTCAGTCACACGGCTAGCCAGGGGTCCAGGGAAGTAAATAGTGTGGGAAGAAATATCCAGGGAATTGTTATGGCTAGGCTTGTATAGGCCCTAGGGCTGATAGCCTAGTACCAACCTATGAACCTATGAACCTATGGATGAGAATGAAAAGAGCACAGCAAAGCTTATCTTTGCAGGACACATGCTGAAAAATGGTTAGTATCCACGGATGGTGCCAGAATCCTTCACTGTCATCTTTATCATAATCATAGTTGGCATGATATGCAGGTTATCATACCTTTGAATTATGGAGAAGTCACTATCCAGAAAATGTAAACATTTCTGTGTTGCTTTTGCATTAAAAACATTATTTTGTAATTTAATTTTAAAATACAGCTATAAAAAGTTTTCTTTCTATTATGTATCCATGTTTGTGCAACAGAGATATTTAGTAGCAATCTCAGTTAAAATGCCACAACCACTTTTTCTGTTGGATTACATTGGCATCTCACTGTATAAACCCTGGAATTCAATAAACTCCATGTAGACTTTATACAAAGCTTACACGGATTTTATGTGTTAGCATGACTATAACAGCAGCACTAACTGCACACTTATGTTGCTCATTGCACTTAGATACAAGCAAGGTCTGTGCACAGCAACAGAGCTGCTGCTAGGAAACTGTGCACAACAGTGCAATCACAGAAACAAGAATCATTCAAGTTTGCCTGTGAGCAAACCTGCTTGGCAAGAGTGTGCGGACAGCCACAATGACTACTAGGAGTGAAAATACTGCAATAACAATAGTTATTAAAAAGTAAAGAAAATTGTACTAAGTGCAATGTATACTACAACAATTATATGCAGAATAAAATAATGGGGGGGGGTAAACAGCAAGGGCAAATACAAGGAAATGTACACTGAGCAGGGAAAGTGTGATAATGAAAATGGGCACAGACATAAATGATAGGAATGAATGAAGAGAAGGGCATGGTAAATTTGGCAATGTCCTCAAGATAGAATACATCAACTAAAGGCCTGAATCTGATATGTAACATCAACAAAACCTGCTGGAGAGACAGGTTTGTCTTCCAGATACTGCCCCATCTCTGGAATAGACTTCCCATACATGTCAAACAGAGCACCTCGCTGACCCTCTTCAAGCACAACCTTGACGAGTGGATGGGAAAACACAAATTTGTCCCAGGGGTTCCACCTGTGTCCCTCATTGACAGGGGTGACAGGTGCTGACTGAGGCTTCCTTTTGGGGATAAACTCTTGGCTGGGCTTGTAAGGGCCCCAGGGCCATTAGCCTAATAACCTCCTATGATCCTATGTACACTTCCAAGACAAGTCAGTGTCATAACATTAAGCACATATGCAGTGAGCATAGTATGTTTTGCTGTTTATACCTCCTGTGTAAGTATATCACATCATAGATTCATAGATTAGCCATTTTAAGCTTAGCCAGTTATCCCTTGTGAGACTCAAACCCTGCACCTTGTGTTTGTAAGGCAAACACCTTAACCATTAGGCCACCCTCCCAACAATTGCTCATGATAATATATATGTGACAGTCACACAAGCTTACATGTCAATGGAGGTGAATGGTTGTGATATAAACATCACTGACATGCTCACTGGAGAGGACATTTAGCAAGGACAGTATATACAATAGTAGGTATGTGCATACTGTGAAGACCTGCAAAATGACTTGCTTGAATATGACTGATGTATCACCATAGCTTTCAACCAATCAGGGACCCATAGCAACAGAATCTTGGACAAATGAGACAGAAACAGGCACAATCATGGACACTTTTAAAATAGTATGACCATTAATTGGTGGCACTCACTGAATATGTGTCAGTACACTATAAAGGGAATTTACCACCCCTTTCCTCAAAAATAGCACTTTTTGGAGGGATTAAGAGGGACAGTGTTAAAAGTGCAGTTGAAATCAGGGCTAATCTTGACCAATTGAGAGGTTTGCATGACACATACGTCACAATTGCCACCTACAATAATCAAACCCATGCCATCAGTGTTGTCATTGAGCTGTATTTGTACGGGGAGCAACACAGAAAGATGTATCACATAAGGATCTAATAGAACACCTTGAAGGGAATTCTTCATTGTCAAATCCTAATGGGTATGCATCCCAAAGAATAGTTCTGTATGGCCTACCAGATGTGTGCCAAATGTGTTACACTTGACTAAAGAATCCTTAGATGATGTAGGTATTGGCAATACGGATAACAGCACATACAAACGCCACACTATTATGAGTGGATTTCCTACACTCATTTTGGGTATTCTATGCATCTGCCACATGTAATCGCATTGGATTTTGTCTGAAGCATCTGCAATTGATTTGTGAATTAAGAAGTGATATGTTATAAAGAACAGTACAGCAGAACTGGAAACTGATAGCAATGCATCAACTATGGCCATGTGCACAGAAAGTATAGCAGTGCAAAGTCTAGTGTCAATGATCAAGGAAGCTGTCACTGTGATATTGTACATATACCAATAAAAACACATGGAGTGCCCTCTAAAAGTACATGTCAAACCTCAGCACATTCCACATGATCACTGTCCCTCAACATCGCCAGGGAACATGATATACTGTCATGTAATCCTGACATACATGCATATGTGTTCATAGAAACTATCAAGTGGTAATACTGATGTGATGTAGTTGTACATCTGTGATGTAGTGCAGTCACAATATAGCTGCTCCTGTGCTACAATTGGACTTCATGCTGTACATCACTTCCAAATAAAACCTTGGGTATGAATCACATGCAATACAGTGGAACTGTTAGCACAGTCATATAACTCAACCTATTTCACATTCTTACGTCAGTTGTACATCATATGCCTATATGTTTATCAGTGGAAATGTGATGGTGAGGGCACTGGCACCATATATAGACACATTACAAATGAGGTGGATGTGGTTCATGCAGAAGAGTTAATGATAAAAATGCTGACAGTCACACAATGCTGCTGAGGAACACCTGCCTAATCCTTGTGAATAGCAACACAATAGTGCATACAATGAATTCCTCAAATCTGCAAGTGAATCTGAACATGTCATTTGTCTGTGTATATAACAGCATTGCAACATGTGGATTAACCCAGGTGTATGTGCCCATGTAATCAGTATGACTTATTGCTATACGTCAGATAACATTTCCAGATGCTTGGTATATATATACACACCTGTGCCATACTGCAGCTGTCTCTGTGATGGTTGAATGACAACTGTATAGAATGTTGAAATACTCCACTACAAGAACACATTCCTTAGTAATGCAACAATATACATAGCATCATCCCATGTCAACAGTCCACAGTAGGCATATTACTACAGCTATTATGGAAGGAATATGTAACTAAATGACAGCAGCGATCATCAATACAGTAGCTGAATACACAGATCGGAATACACTGTTGTAGAGCTACAGTACATCCACACCCCAGCATCACATGTAGATGACAACAAAATTGGCATGTGCAATGTTCAAAAAGTAATAGGACATTACTAGTCTAACAGCCAAGAGCACATAAAATCATAGCCATTATTATACCATTTAAACCCAAATCACTCACTCTATCTATGTGATGAAAGATAGTAGTGGTAAGTGTGCATGTGTCTGATCTTATTACAGACTGCCTCTGTCGATACATGACTTGGGCACAGCCCCAGGACAGAATTAGCAATCACACATCCAGTGCTCTGGAGATGACTTGCAGAGGGTAATGGATGGTTCTGCTTCACAATGTGTGGGTGCATCTTTTAGATGACGACATCCTCACTGTTCCACAGAAAGGCTGTTATGTGGACAGAGGGAAAAGGGGATGTTGGATTCATGGGACGATGTAAAAGTTTCTCTTGAGTGGAAGTCAAATGAAAAGAGATTCAAAACATCATACAATAACCATAATATAACAAACACACAAACAACATTGAATGAGGTCAATTTCGAACACCACACCTATGTAGGTGTGCAAACTGGATTACAAACAATGTAAGACTAGCACCGCTACAGATGTCTGACTTTTACACTGTCAGAATGCACTTTATGCAGGATAACATCAACAGTGTATGCTGAGAAGATGTTGGGAGAAGTGTGTGACAAAGCTGTAGACTCACATCACAGAGTAAAATTCTCTCTAGATTGATAGTTGAATAAACACACACATAAGTTGACTGCTGTGTTACTTACACAAGGTATAGACTCACATTTCAGTATAAAATTGCTTCCAAACTGTTAGCTGAATAAAGACACACACTCCACTTGACTGCTGTGAGATTAGAACTGCTAACGATGAAATTACATAAGCTCTAGAGCACAGTACTTAATGCTCACACCAGTGCAAAAGCCTGAATGTAATGCTGTCATAGTGCACTTTAATGAGGATGACATCATCATTGTATGTTGAAAAGAATATGTTAGGATGAGTATCTGACATAGCTGTGGACTCACATCCCATTGTAAAACTGTTTCCTGACTGATAGTTGAATGTAGACACACACTCAGGTTGATTGCTAAGAGACTATAACCGGCACCTACCTAGTTACACAAGCTGCAGAACACATTGCTTATCATTAGCACCATCATACAAGTCTGTCTTTAACACTGTCAGAGTGCACTTTAAAGAGGATGACATCAGCAGTGTGTGCTGAGAAGAGGATGTTGGGAGAGCTGTGGAGTCATGCAACAGTGTAAAAGTAGCTTCTGAATGCTACTTGAGTGAGTGTAACAGGACCTGGACTCATGCTCTTCCAACTACACACCCACACTCAGACATAGACAAACACGCATACGTTGACTCCTGTAAGATTAGAGGCCCTACTTATTTAATTAAAGAAGCTAGGGAAGACACTACTTAATGCTTGTGCCCCTGCGGAAGTCTGATTTTAACAGTGTCACACTTGCACACTGTTAAAAGCAATTTGTACAATGTGGGATTCAAATGCATTTAAAATGCAATGCATACATTTCCACATGGGTGAGTATTCCTCATGCCAGTCATGGTCATCACAGATATACAGTTTAAAGAGGGACTGATGCTAAACGTCAGTAAAGTCTGTATGTGTGTGACATTACAAGGTCCTGGCTTATGCATTCTCAGGTGTGATGCAAGGCTAATGTATGACAATAAACTGGATATGGATAGACTTGCATGACTTCAGTAATAGAGTTTAGAGTTGTGATACATACCTCACAATACATTCTGCTTCACAGTTACAGTTGAGTTATGGGAGGGGTGTAGATATGCAACTGCATTTTTTATTACATAATCATCATTGTCATGCTAAACCAGTTATACACATAATACAAAGGATACATACAAAAGTATGTGTATGCAAGGAATGATTATTCTTTCCTGTCACTCAACCTGCTATACATAGCAATTGGCAGGTAGTATTAGGTTCATAGCTTCATAGGTAGGTACTAGGCAATCTGCCCAAAGGCATTTATAAGCCTAGCTGGAATGTGTTGGCTTTCGCCATCCCCTTAGATTAGTTCCCTGTGCCTCTATTCAGCAGAGCCACTGAAGTGATCCCCGGGGTAAACTTTCTGTTTCCCATCCACTTGTCAAGGTTTCTCTTGAAGAGTGTTAGGTGAGGAGCTCTGCCTAATGTAGATTGGAATCTTGTTCCTGAGCATGGGAAGTCTCTGGGGCAGGAATCTATTATTTCACCACATCCTATTTATTGTTGTGGTGAGGTTTAGATCTCTAGAGCATGTGGCTCTAGGGGATATGGTTTTCTTTAGGTGGAGCATGTCCATCAGTTCTGGGTTGGACATGGCCTTGTATGTCAGGCAGAGATCACCTCTGAGCAGGCAGTATGCAACCGAGTACAGCTGGAGTTTCTTCAGTCGAGCTGCATAGGGCATCTATTTGAGGCCAGTGATCCCCTTGGTGAGGTACTTCTGTGGTCTTTCCAGCTGTTGCAGGTGTCTTTTAAGGTACATCCCAAATGGAGCATTGTACTCTATGATGGGTCTGATGATTGATGCGTAGAGGGGCACAATGACCTCTTTTTATCTGGATGCAAACTCTTTATAATCATGGTTTTGCAAAAATTACAGTGGGACACCCTTACTAAAAAGTGGAGTGTGCTGGATTTGAGCCCTAGCTCACCTGTGTTCTGACCATAAACTCACTACACTTACACCTGGTGCCGCAGGGAAAGCTAGGCCATAAATTTATTTCACACACTGAGTACTGTCCGGAATGCTGATGGCCTCACCTTGCCATGGAGCCTGTTTGTGTGAGGGAAGGCAAACCAAATTAAATTTTTCATTTTTTTCCAAAGGTAGTGAAACCTGTTTGTGCATAGGTAGACAATGCACAAATCTAAAAGGCAATAGTGTATGTATATTACTTGTGTAAATACTCATTATGACCCTTCCTCAGTAAAAATAACTAATGTGGGACTCCAACTCCACTTTACCCATGTTCTCTCTTTTTTTTTAGCTTAACATATTTACACCTTGTGACACAGAGACAATCAGGTAACAGATTAAATTTCAGCAGTCATTACCATCTATATTGCTGATCACTGAGCAATACCACTAAGCATGTTTGCACTCTATAAGGCGACTGATATTAAAATTTTACTTTTTAAGTAGCTAACCATGTTTGCGCTATGCCATGCATCATGCAGATGACAAGGAAAAAAAAGGAAAACAAAGGTTAAGTAAGCAATTAGAGAGATCTGGATTTGAACCAACAGACTACTGCACTTACACAACACAGTTGGAGTGGGTTATCTGTCTTTACCGCAGACACATCTTTGCCATAGCAATCAAATCATGTGCATACAAGCAATTCAGATTTCATATCCAGTATTAACAGTTCATACAGATGGACATTTTCAGTTGGTTCTACATGTGTGGCTGACATATGCAGTGCAACAAGTGAGCACACAATAATTTATAAATATGTTTTCAAAAATGCATCTCTGTCTTCTCTTTGTATTCTGACCATTCTTCCCTTACTTCAGCTTTACCATCAGACATGCAATCTGTAGTGCATCTCCTATCATTTTTTCAAGGTGTAATACGTAACACTTTTCAGCAAAGACAGGAGACTTGTGGCCAAGAAAAATATGCACACGTGGTGCTTGTTTTTATTGAAAAGCTCATTGCTGTTAGTTGCATGTTTTGTAAATCTATTTTTACTAACACACTCATTGTAGGAAGGATGTTTGAATTACTGTTGTGCTTTCATTCACTCAGAGTAATGCTTTATAGTTTCAAGCCATTAGCACCTAACAGTGGTTCAGAGGCTACTCTATATTTACATCTGCTGAATGAACTCAAAAGTGTGGTATTCGGCAATTCTAATGAGTTCACATCTCATTTGCATTTTCAAAGTGCTTAGAGGGCTGAATCTACACTATAGAAAGGTAAGTGTGAAGCTAGGGAACTTGAAGGTGAGGAGACTTCTTTTCAGACAAAACTGAAGATTGGAAGCAGTTATTTTGTTAAGGTATGCTCCTATTATTCGATGACATTTAGGTTGTAAATGTTTAGATATTTATATAGTGAGTAGAAGCATGAAGGTTGATCTGTATGCACTTCTTATACTTCACTGTTGGCACATGCAGAGTTTGGAGGGCTTTGCATTTGTGAGATAGAAAGGTTATGCTTTCAGCACAAGTATGTTCTTACCATTTGCTTTTACAATTTCACCTGGGTTTGGAGAGAACTGTAATTATGTTTGCCATCCAATGTAAGGGGTTGTACATGTGGCTGACAGTGGTGTCAGGCTTCTCAAATGCCCATGGACAACCTCCACAGCAGTGATGTGCACAATGACAATCTACTGACATCCCTAATTTGCATTCTTGATGATTTGATGATAATTGTCATCTAGTAATCAATGACATAAATGCAGTCTTCGGTATAAGAATGTTGACAGAATGGGTGCTCATCCAGACGTTTGCATTTATGTTGGACATTGTGGATGTGCAACTGACCATTCTGTTGTCCTAAATAAGAAGTGTGTTTCAAGTGTTTTATGTTGACAGTGGGTAAACAGCCTCTGATTATTTTTTTTGGAAAACATAAAACATTATGTATAAGCTATTCCTGGATTTGTACAGACCTTTTCATTTGTGTTTGAGGGTGGGGGAGACATCTTCCATTTTTTGTCCTAAAGGAGAAGTGTGTTTCAAGTGCTTTATGTTGACAATGGGTACTCAGCCTGATTATTTTTTTTGGAAAACATAAATTACTTATGAAGTATTAATGGATTTTGTCCTTCTCTGTATTATGTCACATAGGATTATGGCAACCAAGCCAGCAAACGCACAAACCTCCCTTTTAGTGAAACTGAGAATGAGGTCATCTTCTTGGCTCTGAGGTGCCATGGAGCCTTCCTACTTGAGAGAGACCAGGGGAGGATATGACTGCCAGACAGGATATTTAGAACCTGATAGTCACTGATCTTTATGCAGTTGGTGGCCATGACCACAATTATGATTAGGTGTGGCATTGGGCTACTGAAATGATTTCATGGGCATGATGGAAGGCAGCAGCAGTTGCCAAAGGTCAGCTGGGCATGGGGGATGGTCCTGCTACCAAGCCACTACTGACAGCAAATGAGGAGTTCCTGTCCATTGTCAAAGATCCTGACAGCTCACGGAAGTCTACACACCATGTGACTGATGTTGGTGCTGATGTGGCTGGGAGGACAAGTGTGCCCCAAGAGCAAATTCCGGGTAGGCTTACATTTGGCAACATTATATTGTCTTGTAGACTAAAATATAATTTGGCCGCTACTGCTTGTGATACATGTTTTATATCAGTACCTATTGATAATTTGCAGTTATGCAAGAGAGTGGGCCAATATACATGGGGGTGGGGGGATGACTTAGACAAGTTTCAGTCACAGCTATTTCTTAGATGGCATATAGGTGATTGTATGTTCACTGTCTGTGTGTTATTCCCATTGTGATGATTAATTGCCATCCTTTCATTGCTTCATTTCTTCCAGGCCCATCCCCCCTGCAAAGTGATGAGATATCTGCACATGGTAAGCAGTTTTATTGCTTTTGTTCTTACTAAGCATTATTTAGACATATTATTTTTATGTGTTGGGAAGATGTAATGAGTATGTGTATCGCTGCTCCATATGCAATTGTGTGACCAGTCTTACTTTTTGTTTGGATATTTTGGTTTAATATTTAAGGGAGTAGTAATTTCATTCCTGTCATTGCTGCTTATTATCACATGTGATCCTGAGATTGGAAATGTAGGACTCCTACCACCTGATGTGGAGTACCAGTAGGCTCTGATGATGATGGTGGCTAAATGAAGGCACAGTAAGGGGGTGCAGAGATTCAGTCTGACACTGACAATGTGACTCACAAATCACCTGAATTTCCTTCAGATGCAGCCAGTATGCCTATGCATACTCAGCCCTCGGATATTGGACAGATTGCGAGCGACACACTTGATCAGGATAGTGTGGTCACTGCAGCATCAAGGCTGGTTGACTCTAGCTATAGCCTAAGTTTGGGTGAGGTGCCACATAGGAGGATTGGTAGGGGTGTTCAGAGGAAGCCTGCTGTCAGTCCTTCACATGATGCTGGTATGTCATTACATGCCACTCAGCACATGTATAGGGCTACCATAGAGGCATAGGCATGTTCCACTAAGCCCTCTAAGGACATGCTTAAGATTCTAGATGTGGTACAATGTGACATACATGACTGCCTCCACTGTGTGGCCGATTCAATGGATCTGATGAATGTCACACTGGAATGGGCAGTATCTATGATGGAGCATCTGCTGGGAGGGGGACAGTATCTACACGGCCGCAGGGCTGCAACATTATCTGGTGTTAATTGATGTGGCTGTGCCTGATGCTGCTTCTGTGGCACTGCTTGCACTGCTCCATCAGTGGTTGAGGTTTCCATACCCAGACATGATAGGCCATGGGGTGACTGACCTGGCTGTAGTAATGAGGACAGCTCATCTGGCAGACATTTCTCACATTCAGGTAACACCACCACTTTTGACAATGGCCATGGTTGTGTCAGTGCAACTCCTGGCAGAGCCAGTTCTATAGGCCGGGGGTGATGAAGCTGGACTGGTACCTCTGCCATGCATACCTGTCATACATGCCATGACATAGTGATAGCACACAGCTTGGCTGTGTGCATGAAGACACACACACACACACACACACACACACACACACACACACACACACACAAACACACACACACATTTCACATAGAGTGCCCATACAGACCCTCACGCATACCAGCTACGAGGCATTAATGATGGTTGCAGATCATCCTGCCTTAGTATCCCTTTGACATTATCTACATTCCTGCCTGTCTGTGTTTCTTACTCTCACACACTCACTACTTCGGTGTCAGCCTTAGCCTTCTGCCCCTCCAACACCCACTCAGTGGAAATGATGATAGCTGTGCCATCACCTTGTTTCTGCCTTTTTGAATTCAGGGTTACATATGCATATGTCTAATGCCCATGTTGGATAGCTAACTGAGTGCATAAGATAGGTATTGGTGATACAATTTGGATTTTTTCTGAGTTATTGCATCATTTTAGTATTGTGACCTTGAAATCATTGATACGACAGCCATGCTTATTGCTGCACTTTGTCAGAATGGAGGGATAAGTCTTTGGACTGATTTTTATATGGTGTGTATTTTACATGCAAGAGGCATGTTGTCAAACTACATAAATTTATATTACAGAAGTCAGTCATGTCCCATATAGATGGCATAGCTGGGCAACTCACACACATTCCACTTTGGTACATTTATAAGTAACAGTATGCAGGTATCTGACATTCATTCATCTTCTTACACATTTATTTGTCTATTACAGGTTCAATACTTACCTTGATAGTCCTGCATTTACAACTGTTGTCATTTAGAGCTGACTCTGTCTGATGCTAGCAGTGCACAACCATTATATGGGTAGGTAAAGGTTGTGAGCATTGCCTGATATCAATTTTACACAATATATGTGCATAGGATGAAAGGTGTACACCTTACATTGTGAGCATGTGTGCTATCCATTTCCTCCTGGCCAGGGTGAGGGAATATTGTGCATGCCTACATCTGCCTATACCTATAGCAGTCCCTTTCTGACTCTTCATCTGTGTGTGGGTGTGGTGACCATGCCAGTGGTGGTGGAATGTTTGCTACTAGCCCTTGTTCCTGATGCAGCTGTTTTCGCAGGATGATATTATGTAGGATAGCACAGGCTGTGATACTTTCAGCACAACAGAGCCCCCCCCCCCCCCCCCGTGGATCTAGGCACCAAAACCATGACTTCAACAGCCCAAAACACATTCTATGATATTTTTTGTTCGAGATCGTGCTGCATTATAGCGTTCCTCTGTGGGTGTGGGTGTATTTCTGATGGGCATTATCAGTCATGGTTCGAGTGCATCCTCCAGTAAATGGCCTTGTAGGCATCACCACTGGAATACTTCTGGTAGAGCTATTTGGTGTGCCAGATATGGGAGTCATGGTAAATGCCAGGGCTGTCAGCATACATATTCAGGATGATTCCCCTAGTATTACAAATGACCTGGCAGATAATGGAATGGAACCCTTTTTGTTGATGTAAACCCTTCCCTGTTCCCTAGATGGTGCTTTGATCTCAATGTGTATGCAGTCTATGGAACACAAGACTTCAGGAGGGTCTATATTAGATGATCAAATTTTTAAAAGTTCAACTGTCATATGGTCGACACCATATGATCGAATTTTTGAAAGTTTGAATGTTTTAATGGAGATCTCCATACAGAGCGGAATGGGAAGATTTCCCTTTTCTGCACCATAGTGCGATCTCGAAGTTGGTATATTTAAAGAGCAGGGGGTGCAGAGGGACTTGCCCCCCTGCTTAAAATGTTCAGGTAGGTTATTTGTGTAGTTCATTTTTGTAATTAGATTTTTGAACTTTTAAAAGTTCGATCATATGGTGTCGACCATATGACAGTCGAACTTTTGAAAGTTCGATTATCTAATATAGACCCACTTCAGGGAAGTGTGCTACTGGATAGAACTCCTGCATAGTCCTAGTTCTGTTCTCAGGGGTAGTGGGGAAATATATATAGTTATTGGCATGCTGCAGCATAGTATTCAGGAAATGGTGTAGAGTTCTGGATGCTGATGCCTGTGACACCACCAGTATGTCCCCTGTGGGTCACTGAACATTTCCTGTAGCCAGTATTCCAAGTGCTACACAGACCTTGGTCTCCACAGGTATTGGATCCCTGATCCCCTCAGTTTGCCCTTGTTCTCAGGTGAGGACATAGGCTGCAGTGTTCCTGGAATGGGGTCTCTATCCACCTTGTGGTACTCCACTATTTCTACCTCATGCAGACCATGAAATGCTAAACAGGGTCTAAATACCCTTCTCCTCCTTGCCTGAGGTCTATCAGCAGCAGCACAGACTTGAGCCTGTTGCACATACACATGCAGAACAGCAACAGCCCCTAACATTGTTTCCCTCCAGTGTATTTTTGTGGCTGTATTCCAGTAGGGTTTGGAGTACAAGGCAAAAGGCTGCACTAAGTGTACACAATTGCTTTATAGCTTGTCGAATAGCTCCTCCATCTTGGATTGGTTGATTAGCATGCAATTTAGCTGCTTATGTAGTAATTAGCATGCCACAATGTTTACCATGTTTGTGTGTCTCAGTCAATGTGCTATCATGTGAGCATCCATACAGTTTCAGTGAGCTGTGTATCTTGCACAAAGTCTTTTCGGTACAGTTCATTATTTTTAAACCAGGGACATCTGGCAGCATAACACCCATTTGGACTTTTCCAGATATCTTTATAAAACTGATTTATGACTGTATGCCCCTAGTGGCTTCAGTGCTAGCTTGTGCATATGCAAACACAAAGTGTTTAACATGGAGTAGAGTTTATCAGTGCCTTCTCCAAAATGTATAATTATCCAATACAAGTTTAGTTCATTGCCCATCTGTGCCAACTGATATATAGTATGTCCCGTCTTCAGCACTGAGCTAGTGGTTGGTGCCATGACCACGGAAAGGACATTTTTATGAACTTTAGTACAATTTATGATATGATAAAATTCACAATATTACTGTGTCCTGCCTAAACATGGGTTGACATCAGTCAACAGGATAGTTTCATTTCTGTACTTTAACTGTGTCTAGGGATTTAACCGTATCTTAGGTGTCATCAGTTAAAAAAGTGTTTCCAGGTCATGGCTGACAAAATTCACAAAACACCCGGATCATGAATGACAAAATGTTAAACTTATAAAGGAAAATTCCATGCTTTTTAAATGTATTTATTTCACATTTTTTAACTGGGTAATCAAGCTGGTCTAAGGACTCATTTGTAACCATAATATGGCTCATATGGTGTTTGCTTTCCCCACTACATAATTACATCAAACTGTGCAGATGAATTACTGATGCCACTCAATTGCTGGAGTATTGCTATAATGAAACTTAGTCTTTGTACATTGATTACTCTCACAATCACTGCCATACTGGTCAACTATGCGTAATGTGCAATAGTTCGCTCTTTACAAAAACATGAAATCCTTGATGTTTTCGGTTTATTCATCTGTGCACAATTAAATTAGTAATAGACAAACTATAAACATAATTAGAAATTATTTTAGCATAAACACAGAGGCCAAAATTAATTCTAAACAAGACAGGGCAAAATTAAATCTTTATTGTTTCAACTGACATGCTGCTACAATCACAACTCAATCTTCACAAAAATAAACTTCAGATCTAAAATTAAAAGCTTTTACATCAAATCATAATAACAAATAAATTTGTAATGATGAATATTCACTTTCATCACAAGCTTTCTTCCTTCTGTTGGCATCTTGACTAGAGTATTTGTCAATTACTTACAAGTATAATGGTCAGTGGTACTAAATAACATTTCTATTAATGCTTCATTCATAATATTTAAATAATCATGATACCCTGGACCCTATAACGTTTGTAAGTAACTATATGCCAATGTTGCCATACAATGTACGCTTCATATAAGGGCACTACACAATGGCTCTTCATCACAAAGACAATGAGGGTTGGAAACTTTCTCCCTTTGGTACCTTCTCTATGTGATAATTCCAGTTTACATTTAAAATATGTATTGAAAATTAAACTTAAGCATTTACTGTGTATGAACAACAGGAACTCAGTAGTATTAATGCATATTAAGTTCTTTGCATAGATTTTCAACGATTGACTGAAGCTATTCTGCTCCATATCTAAACGTTTCCATTCCTTTCTTAGTACTTTCATCAAATGATGTAAATAATATTTATGCAATATATTCTTTTTATTTAGGGATGTTTACAGGACTTGTAAACTACACAATTCCAACACCCTGTTGTTCTTTTTTTAAGTTGAGGATATCTAATTCCTTTTTTTCTCAATTAATGCAGCACAAATGAGGTCACTTTCAGCAAAAAAACTTGAGCTGACTATGGCATTTAATAAACATGTTCATCTCCTCCCTTAAACATATTGCTTAAAACTTTCCACAATAACTAATATTCTACACTTAACATACAAGTATTACTCATTTGTCACAAGCCAGCCACTTCATATCAAATCATGATGTTGTTTTTTTCCTTTAATGGCACTAGGACATTTTCTTGCTATACCTCTTTGAAAAGCAGTATGGAGGTTAACAATGTAACTGTCTTTTCAATTTTCATTCTTGCATATAGTAAATATTTACCTGTACTACTTCTAATAATTCATTGTTAGGATCATTTTTGAAAGTTTTTCCTGCTGAATCATTAATTTCCTTTTTACAGGGTTAATGATTAAAATATATCTGGGGATAAGGGTCATACACAATATTGAAAAATCACATTTTCGAGTGGCAAATGATGAAACACAAACGTTCAAACATCATTCGATCAAAAATGCTGCACCCTTCACACCTCCTCCTAATTATATGCACCATCGCTGATATTGCTCTGCAGTGGGGAAAGGGCAAATTCCCCAGTCCTCACTGTTCACAATCTTGCATGGACATAACGTAGGCAGAAGCGATCAGATGAGATCTGATCAGTTTTGCAGGTGTAAAAAAAAACTCAACATTACCAACATTTAATTAAATGTCCACACACCCATGAAGATATATTTTTCTAACTGATGTAGTGAATTTTCTAATGCTGTACTACTGAGATAAAAAAAAAACGAAGATCTAAAATGTAATAACTGGACATTGTTATTTTTGCTTTCAGTATGTTCTTGGCTTCCTTTGAACTTTTCTGTGTTGCTTAATCTATATATATATATATATATATATATATATATATATATATATATATATACACACACACACACACACACACACACACACACACACACACACACACACACACGCACGCACGCACGCACGCATACACACACACACACACACACACACACACACACACACACACACATACACACACACACACACACACACAGACACACACACACACACACACACACACACACACACACACACACACACACACACACTAAATAGCACATGTGCCCTAGCCCAACTTTGCTATGCACCATTTCTAGTGGAAATGGTTTTGTATATAAATTCCTTTCCTGAGGCTCTAACTGCTGCTGCTGAGCAGATATTAATTCTAAAAAGAACCTATAAGGTAGTAAAACCAGCTCCCACTGCTCTAACCACACACTAAACAACCTTCATCAGTAGTTTACTTTGGCAGATTACAATATGCCTCACAGACAAAACAATATTCTATATTGAAATCAAGTAAATGAAGAAGATATAAAATAGAATTTCAGAAAGACAAATGCAGTTCCTGTTAAAAGCATTAAAAACAGACTGCTAACAATATACTCATTTATCCAATAAATGTTATTAAATAAAAGCCTGACAAATTAACTTGCTGAACAAAAATATCTAAAACTTATGGAGTGGAGTTGTGGGTATATATCTACAGCAACTGATGACATATCTTAAATAAACATGAACATCGGTTTGAGAAAAATTGCTTTGGGCTGGCAGGGAGGATTTCATATGGATGACAATATCATTCCTTGACTTGTCATACAGATGGCAACTGAAGTGCAGCAACTTACAGAGATAACAGAGAGGGCTTCATTCATTATTCATTACAAGACTGCATATGATATGAGGCAGGATTCAATAAATCCTACACATCCCCCTGAAACCATGTGCGTGCTGTGCATATTTGTACTCAGTAAGTGTCTCTACATAATGTTTAGACCCACACAAACATGGTAAACATCGCGGCATGCTAATTACTGCATAAGCAGCTGAATTGCATGCTAATCAACCAATCCAAGATGGAGGAGCTATTCAACAAGCTATAAAGCAATTGTGTACACTTAGTGTAGCCTTTTGCCTTGTACTCCAAACCCTACTGGAATACAGCCACAAAAATACACTGGAGGGAAACAATGTTAGGGGCTGTTGCTGTTCTGCATGTGTATGTGCAACAGTCTCAGGTCTGTGCTGCTGCTGATAGACCTCAGGCAAGGAGGAGAAGGGTATTTAGTCCCCGGTCTGCATGAGGAGGAAATACTAGAGCACTATAGGGTGGATAGAGACACAGTCCAGGAACTATGCAATCTCTGTTATCCTCATCTGAGAATAAGAGCAAACCAAGGGGGGACTAACAACTGTGGAGATCAAGGTATGTGTAGAATATTAGCTACAGGAAACTTGAAGTGACTCACAGGGGACATGCTGGGAGTATCACAGGTATCAGCATCCGGGATCCTACACCAATTCCTGAATGCTTTGCTACTGCATGCCAGAGACTATATATATTTCCACCCGAATCCTTTGGACAGAGCTGAAACTATGCAGGAGTTCTACTGTATAGCACACCTCCCTGAAGTCGTGTTTGTCGTAGACTGCGCACACATTGAGATCAAAGCACCACCTGGGGAACAAGAAAGGGTTTACATCAAAAGAAAGGGGTTCCATTCCATAAACTGCCAGATCATGTGTAATGCTATGGGGAACCATCCTGAATGCGTGTGCTGGTAACCCTGGCAGTTGCCATGACTCCCATATCTGGCATACCTCACAGATCTACCAGAGATTTTCTAGGGGTGATGTACCACAAGGCCATTTACTGGAGGATGCAGGGTATGCACTTGAAGCATGTCTGATGATGCTTATCAGAATGCATGCCCACCCAGGCAGGAACACTACGAGGTAAATGCTAAAGCAAGAAATATCATAGAGTGTGTTTTTGGGCTGTTGAAGTCAGTTTCAGTGCCTAGCTATAGCAGGGGAGCTCTACAGTATGATCTCAGTTTGTGTTCCAAAATTATCACAGTCTGTGATATCCTATTCAATATCACCCTGGGAAAACAGCTGCAGCAGGAACACCAAGGGCTAGGCATGAACATTCCACCACCACTGGCATGGTCACCTTACCCACAAGGAGGTGAAGAGCCAGAGGGAGATTCCCCTGCTGCCATGGGTGTGTAGACAGACAAAGTCATGCATGATATGCACTTGCCAAGAGGCAACGAATAGCACATATGCTCACCACCCAAGGGGTACACCTCTCATCCTATGTGTATACATAGATTCAAATTTATGTCAGGTAATGCTCACAACCTTTACTTACCCAATTAATAGCTGTGTACTGCTAGCATCAGACAGAGTCAGCCCTGAATGGCAACAGTTGTAACTACAGGACAATCAAGGAAAGTGTTGAACCTGTAATAGAAAAGTAAATGCTTAAAGGGAGAGTGTCAATATTGCAGCTTTCAGAACACTTTTTTTGTTTTCATCACCAATGCATAGTTTAAGTGATGAAAAATGGGCCCATGTCACTGAATCGGCACTTTTCTGCTTTCTTTTACAGAAAATTCACTGTTTTTGCTTCAAGAGCGTCCCAGTCTCTCAGTCTGGCAAGGGAAGACCACCCACAGTGTGATGTCATCATAACACACCCCTTCTCCACCTTTCTTTTTTTTTTTTTTTAAATATAACCCTGCTTGACATTTGCCAGGATTGTTTGAGTTGTCTAGCTATGACATCAATATATCACGAGTGACTTGTGTAATATATATTTATGCAGTTTAAGTACTAACACGCCTCCTGCATCTAAAATACCCACCATACAAAAATCAGTCCAAACTGTACTTATCCCTAAATTTTCACAAGTGGTGCAATAAGCATGACTGTCATATTAATGATTTCAACATACAAATCACAACACTACTATGCTGTAATAATTTAGAAAAAAAATCTAAATTACATCACCAATACATATCCTAAACACTCAGTTAGCATTCCAACCTGTGCATCAGACATATGCACATGTAACCCTGAATCCAAAAGATAGAAACAAGGTGATGGCACAGTTAACATTTGCACAGGGTGGGGGTGGGAGGCCAAGGGGACAAAGCGAACACCATAGTAATGAGTGTGCAAATCAGAAACACAGGCAGGCAGGAATGTAGATAATGCCAAAGGGCCACTGAGAGAAGATGACCTGCAAACCTCATTAATGCCTCATGTAGCTGTTATGTGTGGGGCTCTGCATGACACTCTATGTGAAATGTATGTGTGAGTGCCTGCATAAAAGCAGCCAAGCTCTGTGCTAGCACTACATCCTGGCATGTCAGACATGTGAGAGGTGTGCATGGTAGAGGTATTAGTTAAGAGTTGTCGCACCTGACCGTGAAAACTGGCTCTGCCAGGAGTGGCATGGCACATCCATGGTCATGGTCAGATGTGGTGGTGCTACCTGAAAGTGAGTGATGTCTGGACAAGTTCTCCTCATGACTACACCCAGATCCATGACCCCATGGCCTACTATGCCTGGGTGTGGACACCTCAACCACTGATGTAGCAGTAGAAGTAGTGGCACTAGGGGAGCAAATCAGGCACAGCAACATCAGCTAATATCAGATGATGTTGCGTCTCTACAGCCACATGGATGCTGTCCCCCTCACAGAAGATGTTCCATCACAGACGCTGCCCATTCCAGTGTGGCATTTGTCTGATCCATTGAATAGGGTACACGGGTGAGGCAGTCATGCATGTCAGATTGTGCCACATCTAGAACCCTAAACATGTCCTCAGAGGCCTTAGTAGAATGTATCTGTGCCTCCATAGCAGCCCTATACATACGGTGAGTGGCATGTAATGCCATACCAGTGTCACGTAGAGGGTGGACAACAGGCTTTCTCTGAGCACCCATACCAAGCCTCCTGCAGGCATCTTGTCCACACTTTGGCTGCAGCCAGAGTCAACTGGCACCAAAACCACAGTAACCTCACTATTCTGATCAACTGTGTCATCCTCAAGCTGTCCACTATCTGAGGGCTCAGTGGAATGGATATGCATATGCATACTGACTGTGTCTAAAGGAAATTCAGGGGATGTACGAGTCACACCCTTAGTGTCAGACTGAACCTCTGCATGCCCCGACTATGCCTCCATTTAACCACTATCATCATTAGAGCTTACCTTTGCTCCAATATCAGGTGGTAGGAGTCCTACACTTCCACTGTCAGGATCACCTGTGATAATAGGCATCAAACACAGGAATGAAATTACTACTCCCCTAAAAATTAACCCAAAATATCTGAACAAAACGTAACACTGATCATATAATTGCATATGGTGCAGTAATACAGACACTCATTACATCTTCCCCACACATACATATAATATGTCTAAATAATGCTTAGTAAGAACAAAAACAATAAAACTGCTTACCATGTGCAGATGTCTCAACACTTTGCAGGAAGGATGGGCCTGGAAGAAATGAAGCAATGAAAGGATTGCAATTAATCATCCTATGTGAATAACACAGGGGAACTGAATATACAATCACCTATATGTCCTGTAAGAAAAAGCTGTAACTGAAACTTGTCCGAGTCACCCCCCCCCCCACCCGCGTGTATATTAGCGCTCTCTCTTGTATAACTGCGAATTATCAATTGGTACAGATATAAAACATGTATCAAAAGCAGTAGCAAACAAATAATATTTTAATCTACAAGACAATATAATGTTGCCAAATGTAAGCCTAGCCGAAATCTGCTCTTGGGGCACACTTGGTCTCCCAACCACATCAGCACTAACATCAATCACATGGTGTGGAGGCTCTCCTGAGCTGTCAGGATCTTTGACAGTAGACAGAAACTATTCATTTGGTGTCAGTGGTGTCTCAGTAGCCGGACCCCCCCCCCCCCGTGGCCAGCTGTTCTTGGGAAACTGCAGCCGTCCTCCTCCATGGCAATGAACATGTTATTGGCCCAATGCCCCACCTGATCATAACTGTGGCCATGGCCACCAACTGCATAAAGATCAGTGACTATCAGGTTCTAAATGTCTGGCAGTCATATCCCCCCTGGAATCTCTCAAGTAGGAAAGCTCCATGGAGTCCCAGAGCCTGAATGATTACCTCATTCTCAGCCTCACTGAAAGGGGGTTTTCATGGATTTGCCAGCTTGGATGCCAGAATGCTATGTGACATAAAACAGAGGACAAAATCCAATAATCAGGCTGAGTACCCACTGTCAACATAAAGCACTTGAAAAACACTTATTTTTTAGGACAACAGATTGGTAGATGTCTCCCCCACCCCCTAACATAAAAAAAAGGGTTTATATAAACCCAGGAATAACACAAGAGTAATGTTTTATGTTTTCCAAAACAATAATCATAGTCTGAGTACCCATCATCAACATAAAGTACTAGTAACACACTTCTCATTGAAGACAACAGAATGGTAGTTTGCCCCCCCCCCCCACACACACACACACATACACACACACCCTCTAACAAAAATGTAAAGGTCTGGACAAACACTCATTCTGTCAACATTCCTATGCTGAAGAATCCATTTATGTCATTGATTACTGGATGACAATTCATTAATAAACAGTCAAGAATGCAAATTAGGAATGCCAGTCAATTTTCACTTTGCCCATCACTGCTGTCGAGGTTGCCGCACAGCATCTAAGAAGCCTGCCACCACTGTCAGCCACATGTACAACCTCTTGTATTGGATGACAAGCATAATTATAGTCCTCTCCAAACTCAGGTGACATTGCAAAAGCAAATGATAAGAACATACTTGTGCTGAAAGCATAATGTCTCTATCTCACAAGCCCTGAAAAACTGCCTATGCCAACAGTGAAGTCTAAGAAGTGCATACAGATCAACCTTTATGTTTCTACTGGGTGTAAAATACATCTCTAAAAGGTTAGACTCTAAATGTTCTTGAATAATAGAAACATACCTTAGCAAAATAAGTGCTTCCCTGCAGAGAAATCTCCTTCAAAGAAATACCAGCCTTCGGTTTTTCTGAAAACAAGTCTACTCACCTTCAAGTTTCCTAGCTACAGTTACCTTTTTATAGTGTAGATTCAGACTTTGAGCACTGTGAAAATGCAAATGAGGTGTGAACTTATTAGAAATGCTAAATACCAAAATTCGGACTTTGTGTAGCACATATAAACATAGTGTATGTAGCCTGTACACCATTATTAGGTGCTAATGACTTGCAACTGTGAATGATTGCTTTGAGTGAAGGAAAACATAACAGCAATTCAGACAGCCTTCCCTGCAGTGGATGTGTCAGTAAGGATACACATAAAGTGTGGAACTAACTGCAGTCAACGTTTAAATAAAAGCAAACACCACACGTGCATTTAAAAATAACACAAGTCTTCTGCCTTTGCTGAAAACTGTTGTTCACCATTATGTATTTGTATCACACCCTGAAAGAAAAAAATGTTAGGAAATACACTACAGATTGCATGTCTGATAGTAAAGCAGAGGTAAGGGAAGAATGAAGAAAACCACCAAACACAGGAGCTGAGCAGCTGGAACAGTTTATTCTGGTACCTCGGCTACGAATAGCCTTCAAAGGAATAACCATTCTAGTTTCTTACATCTTTTTATAATAAAAAACAAATTGCTCATTATACAATTAAACAATTAAACAATACATTACTAGCAATTCAATCTCACAAAAAGTCTTGTATTTAAAGTTTAAAAAGAAACAAGCATCAGAATGAAGCATCAAAGAGAAGCATCAGAAAATTGCATCAGAAAAAACATTCATACACCACAAAACAGTCCTAAATACAAGTATAGTCTAAGTACTAGTAATTTACCATATAGAATATGCTAACTTCAAAATTTAATAAATATCAACATTTAAATAGTAATGTTTATTTCCAAATTCAACCCTATGGGTTTTAAGGTTCTAAACATTAAAATGAATCTACTTTCTAAATTCAATAATTTCTCTAAAAAATTACTAGCATTATACACATCAGGCCTAGCTAACGCACAAAAAAATAGGGAGTCCAAAACACCATCATGAACACTATTAAAATGCTCAGAAACTGGACTCTCCATTCTACACTTTCTAATATCCCCCATGTGTTCCAATATACGGATTTTTAGCTGGTGTTTAGTTTGACCTATATAATACTTCGGGGGGGTACAACCACAACCCACTATATATACAACCCCACAAGATTTACAATCAAACTTGTCAGTAGCCTTGTATTTTACCCCATTGATACGACAACCTGACAAATTCTTCACTTTTGGACAAACTTTATAATTACCACATCTGAACATACCCTCTGAAGTAAATGTACCATAAAACGGAATAATCTCCATTATTTTTCGTTTTGGCTTTAACATTTCCTTCAAATTCGCATATCTTCCATATGAAAAACAAACATTCTTAGGAAATAAATTACCAAACTCATGATTTTTAGAAACTAATGGCCAAAGAAAATCTACAATCCTTTTCAGAGTAGAAGAAAAGGGAGAAAATTTTGTAACAAAGAATATTTTATTCTCACTTTTACTACTCAAAAAGATTTTTTTTAGTATTCCTAATTCTATAAGTACTAATACCATCCCTACCATTCACATTAGAACTTAATACCCTATCCATACTATCCTTAATTAGTAATTTGGAATAACCTCTAGCTACCAATCTGTTTTTAACATCCTTAAATTCCGATTCCAATAAACCACTTTCAGAGGTATGCTCAAATGTCCGTTTCAATTCACCATAGGGAAGTGATTCAATTAAATGCATGGGATGAGCACTTGTAGCATACAAAAAATTATTAGTTGCAGTATCTTTCCTAAATGGCCTGAACTGTACAATATTATTACTATCCACATATAATAAAATATCCAAAAACTGAATAGTGTGGACATTAACTACATATGTGAATTCCAGACCAAATTTATTCCCATGCAAAATCCCAACAAACTCATCAAATTTCTTAACATCACCAGAACACACAAAAATTAAATCATCTATGTACCTATAATAAAGTACCACATTTGTCTTAAAGAATTCCAAAGTATATAAAAATGTGATCTCAAAATAGGACATAAATAATATAGCATACGTGGGGGCAAAATTTGCCCCCATCGCAGTCCCTTCCCTTTGCAAAAATACTTTATGTTCACACAAAAAAGAGTTATGAGTAAGTGCAAATTCCAAAAGTAAAATGATGAAGGATGTTCTGGGACCCTCCCCTAAAATTTTACCAATGGCCTCCAGGCCAAACTTAGTTCTAATACTAGTGTATAAGGACTTTACATCTACCGTGGCCCAGTAAAAAGTATTTTCCCACTGTAAATTCTTAATCTTCTCACAAAAACTGTTAGTATTGCAAATATGTGAACTCACATTTCTCAATTCTTTTTTCAAGAGACTGTCCAAAAATATGCCAACATTTTCAAGATATCCGCCACAGGAAGAAACAATCGGGCAACCCGGAGGGTCCAACATATTTTTATGTATTTTAGGCAGGGCACAAAATGTGGGATCCCTAGGACTTACTATATAAAGTTTTTTAACATCTTTATCAGTCAAAAAACCCAGCCTTTCCCCTTTCTCTAACAAATCCAATAATGTTGTATTATAATCTACAATTGGATTGTTAGTTAATTCAATATACACCTGTTCATTGCATAATAGATCAAACACCATTTTTAAATAATGCAACCTGTCCATGATCACCCAGTTCCCTCCCTTATCCGCCTGACAAAAAACATATTTATCAGTGACATTTTGCATACTTCTCAAAGCAGCCCATTCAGACTTAGTGAGATTAAATTCAACATATTTTTTCAAAAACAAAGAATATTCACATTCTATTTTACTAACTAAAGCATTCTCAAATACTTTCAGGGTAAAAGAATTTTTTGGAGGACAGAATGAACTTTTACTAGGTAAAATAGGAACCTCCAGTCTACCATACCCAGTAATAAAACACCCAGAATCCACTCTAATATCAGATTCACCATCACCTTGAGAAGTAGCCACATCTACATCTGCAAAACTTTGTGACTCATAGTCATAAATAGAAAGGTTCAAAAGAGAATCAAAAGAAGTGCAAGAAACATCCAAACAATTATTGCTGTGAATAGCTCCTGCATTACCATCAGAAAACTCCTCATTAGTAACACTGCTATTAACCCAACTTACTATATTTTCTGCATTAACAGAACTTTTTGCATCAAAAAACACTTTCAGAAATAACTTTCGACAAAAGCGTTTAGCATCAAATAACAAATCTGCCAAAGCAGGTATTTTAGTGGGAAGGGAAGAATGTCCAGAATACAAAAAGAAGACAGACCTGCATTTTTGAAAACATATTCATAAATAATTGTGTGCTCACTCATTGCACTAAATATGTTAGCCAGACATGTACAATCAGCTGTGAATGTCCATCTGTATGAACTGTTAATACTGGATATGAAATGTGAATTGCTTGTATGCACATGATTTGATTGGTAGTACAAAGCTGTGTCTGTGGTAAAGAGAGAGTTGATTAGCTGCTTAAAAAGTGAAAATGTAATATCAGTCGCCTTAGAGAGAACAAACATGCTTGGCGGCCAGCAACATTGATGGTAATGACTGCAGAAATTCCACCTGTTATCTCACTGTCTCTGTGGCACAAGGTGTGAATATGCTGAGCTAAAAAAAGAATGAACATAGGTAAAGCAGGTTTGGAGTCCCACAGTAGTTATTTTAAGTGAAGAAGGGTCATAATGAATATTTACACAAGTAATATATGTTTGCGATTGCCTTTTCCATTTCTGTGTTGCATACCTATACACAAACAAGATTCACTACTGAAGGAAAAAATGAAAAATTTAATTTGGTTCAGGTTCAGCTGTGAGGCGAGGCGAGGCCATCAGCATTTTGGACAGTACCTGAGTGTGGAAAATACACCTGCTTCCTTGCTTTCCTTGTGGCACCAAGTGTAAGTGCAGTGAGTTCATAATCAGAACACAGGTGAGCTAGGGTTGAAATCCAGCACATTCCACTTTTTAGTAAAGGTGTCCCACTGTAATTTTTCACAAAACTTTGATTATAAAGGTAGTACTACATACTAATACCTATGTATAGCAGATTGAATGACAGAAGTGTATCATTACTGCTTGCATATGCATACTTTTGTGGGTATCATATGTATCATGAATGTAACTGATTTACCATGACAATGATGATGTAATAAAAAATGCAGTTCCACATATCTAATGGATGCAATAGTTTACTGACAATCATCTACACTCCTCCCAAGTATAACAGTAAAACAGAATTTAATGTGAGGTATGTATCATAACTCCAAATTATATTATTGAAGTCATGCAAGCCTAACCATTTCCAGTATATTGCCAGACATTAGTCCTGCATCACACCTGAGAATACGTAAGCCAGGACCTTGTAATGCTACACACATACAGGCTTAATTGAAGTATAGTACCAGTCACTCTTTAAACTGTACATCTGTAATGACCATGGTTGGCTAACACTTCTTCTGTGACAATGAGGAATAATCATTGATGTGGAAATGTATGCATTCACTTTTACATAGGTTTGAATCCCACATTATACAAATTACTTTTAACAGTGTGCAAATCCCCACAAATATGTGTCAAGTCATGCCATTCATCCCTCCAAAGTTATGACTTAAAAGCCAAGTCACTTAGAATTTCAGTTTTGATCATTGGACATAGTATGACCAGGTATACCAGCACACATGCCATAATTCAATGCCAAATCTCAAATTATCATTGTTGTTTCATAAACTCCGTTCTTCTTTGTTTGGCAATGTTTCCCTTTGCTTACCATTGCACAAATGCAATTGGCATGATTGTGCATGTTTGCGCACTGGTCGTAAAATGTGATGTGAAGGCTGCCAACCTAGCTAGATAGAATTTTGTAAATAATTCTATGTCCTTATAAATATTAGTGTGATCCACAGACTTGTGTAACAAATGTAAGAAAACTGTGTATGCTCTGAGTCCCAAAAATGTAATCCCAGTGTACCCTGCTGGAAGAAAGCTGAGAAGCAAAGGATTTTATGACTGATCTCAAGCTTGGAGACAGGATGTCTGGGCTGGAAATTCTTTCTATTGTTTTAAGACAAGAGAAAATTACTAGCTTTTATATGTAAAATATATTTTATTGCTGTGGCTTCCTGCAGGTGCAGATTACAATAACAAATGTTAAAATTTTAAGTTCTGTGAGCCTGGGAACTTAAGTAGAGGTAATAAGAATAAGGTAATCTGAAATGACTCAGCAGTAATGGGTATTATCAATTTAAGACTTTCTCGGAGAGAAAGATTGAGCATTTTGTATCTTGTCTTGGATCTAAAAACATTCCAGTCATCAGCACTTGCTTTCTGTGTCTGTAAGTAAAGTTATTTAGAGCTTAGTATTTCTCTGAGAGATAGACAGAATATAGCCAGATTAGTCTAGTTGTTTTGTATATTTATGTCAGACTATCCTACAGTATTGTTTTAAAACATTTTCCTGTGATTCCTGAACTCTCTAATGTCATTGTGTTGAATGAATAAGTATTTTCTTGTGTTTTTATTATTTATTAATAAATATTTTTAAACCTTTCAGCTGTGGCTGCTTTGTGTAGAGATAATTTAAGCTCTAGAGTAATTGCATGTATTTGATGATACTGTACAAAGCCACTCCAATAGCCGTGCTGTTCGTCACACTTACTAATTGGATAATATTAATAATAATATCGCACAGTAGAATTGGACACCCTTTGGTAAGGGTCTTATTAGTAACTGATAAATAGTGGTTGGTGGCAGTAATTTCTACCTTATAGTCTGGAGAGAAGCGGGCCTAGCTGGAGAACCTGTGCCAGCCTTTCCCAGGAGTGTCTGTGTGCTTGTATATAACTCATATCTCAAAGTATGTGCGTATGTGTCAGCTACTTGGGCAGGGACATGAAGCACTAGTCGGACAGAGAAGGTGCTGGAGGTTTTGGCTTGACCACTAGGCTAAGATCTGTACCCTATAGCTGTGCCAGTGAGGAGTCTTATTATGGATCTAGAGAGAAAGGGAGAAACCACCCCCAGACTGACTGTGATCTCTGTGTGCTCTTAAGGAAAATTGTACTTTACTGTGTGTGTGTACTTGTTATCCTCACAATGTGCATGCTTCTCACTGGTGCTAGTGGTGAGGATTGAGGCTCCTTGATTACTGGGCCAGTGCACGGGCATCACATGTGATATCACAGTTTGGCATGAAACTATTTTTGCAGTTGTTTGAGGAGCTTTGCAGACATGGCAGGAGATGGGAAGAATGTTGCCAAATTCAAGGTTCAGAGGTGGGGTGTGGAGAGTCAAAAATATTTGTTGCCCTCCTGGCGAAGCCCTACAGCTGTAGGCTGCTGCAGAGGGGCTATACAGTATCTCAGTACAAGACTGAGGTTTGGAACACCCTGGCCAAGGCTGTCTCTAGTGTGACTGGCATACTACATGCTGAGGATCAGTGTCGGCACCACTACAGTGACCTTAAGAAATTTAAGCAGGCACAACGTGATGAGTGGCTGGATGAGTTTCAAACTGCTAACACCCCTGAGTTGTATAAGTATACAGATCAAGCCACTAGAAATTATATGCAGTGGTGTAAATATTCAGGATTGGTATGCATAATGCTTTCATGTATCTTTTTCTCTCATTCTTTATTTTAGAGCTGCAGAGGAAATCACAGCAAACAGGAAGGCACATGCTGAGAGATTGGAGTGACTCAGAGAGGCAACGGGTATGTCTGCAACACAACTGACCTTGGCTGCAGTAAGTATTATGTGATTCCATAGATTAGTGTCATCTTCAGCATGCATATCTTAACTATAACAGCAAACATGCATGTTTTTTTCTGTAGCTCTTAATAGTGTATTCAGAGTATGTGAGTTCAATTCCCATAATTTACCTATAGATTCTAATTCAACAACTATCATTTTTAATTTGAAATGCAAGAATATTGACTTTAATGCCACATTGTTAAGTTAATCTGTAGTATCTTTAAAAACATGTATGGAATATATGCATATTCCAAGAATTACTTGTAACTATTCACAGTCATTTTTTGGGATTGTGAAAGATCTATATCTACTATAATAAAACAGAATATTTATTGTAATAAAGCATGAATGTGACAATCATAGTTCTAATCATCTCTTTTCTTTTTGTCTCATCCCACCCCTTATCTCTCTCTCTCTCGTCTTTTTTTGTGGGTTACATCACATTGTTCTGAAGTCATACTTTTCTGCCAGCATACCAAATGCATTTCAGCACAGGGAGGTGGACCAACCACTGTAGCTCAGCCTGCCAAGCCTCCACTGGCTGCCGCACCAACACCTAGCACCTCTGGGATGCAATCTGACAGTGCTGCCTCCACAGCCCCTGCCCTAGCTGATCCATTCATATCAGGTATCATTGACTCGGTAGGTGGTGTAGCAGTACCCTCTAGGAATACTGGTGGAGGCAGTGATTATGTCATCCACCAGGAACTGCCAGGGATGGTGTTTGATATAGTGGAGATTGGCCTTGGTGCCTATATCAGCCACCTGGAGAGGTTGTTCGTTAAAATGGAAAAGAGACTCCCACATTTAGCAAGCTCACAGGCAACTGAGGAGGAGGAGGACAGTGATGACAGTTCTGAGTGTGAGGAGTAGATACTCACTATTCCAACCCTTGATGAGCATGTGCCTCTGAAGTCCCCTACCTCTCCCCAGTCATGGTGTTCCCCAATCTTTTTTGTCCATCACCATCCCTGTGTCTGTCTTGTTTGTCCTGTTTGCCTGCAATTGCTTCCTCACCTACCCTACTTACCTGACCCTCATGTTCCTAGGTCCCTTCCCCAACATTCCTCTCATTTTGAAATTCAAAAAAAATGTCCCAGCACGCCACTTTGCATGTGTATCTTCTTGACACATTTGATTTGGCCCAGTTAGCTATAAAACATAATTGTGTTGTTGTCACCCATCTGTGTTGTGGTGACAGTCCAAATTCATCACATTTTCCCTGCATTTGCACATTACTATGTTGAAGAAGTGGATAGCAATAGATCTTTCCGTATTCCCTCCTGCAAATTCCCACATTGCTTCCCATTTGTTCTTCCCTCTACTTGCCACCCCATTTCACCAATTTTCTATCAAACCCATTTTCATACACTTAATCTGGTCAAAACATTAAATCACATACAACATACATGGCCAGAAATGGCCCATAAAAAAGCATTCACTTTTTGTCCTCTGCATTTGCTTGGAGTTTGGCATCACACACCTGTGCCAAGTAGCAGTGAATGGCTGTTCATGTCATATGGCAAAACTTGGTGAGTTTTTGCCATCGGCCACACTAGTCCAGTTATCTCTGCTCAACGGTGCTTAAACATGCTGCACTATAGGAATGCAGAGTTACAGCAGAGTAAAGCCACTACTTTGAAACAGTTACTCTGACAATTCTCGACACTGCTGGATGTAACAAAGTGTAACTTCCTATGTTGAGCGTTGACATTATTATTTATTTTTTGCCCGTAGGATCAAGGGTTTGATTCCAGATGCATCTCACATCATTTCTTAGTGCGCTGCTATATGTCTATGATATGTTTAATCACCCACATGTTAACATTTGCCACAGTTATGAGTTCTTATGAAGATATATTGGATACTGGCCAAAAATGTATCTGCATTAACATCCATCTCCACAATGATGACATATTTATCCAACCTTGTTCTGCTTGTTATAAGCCTGTTGTCCCTCTCCTAACCCTTCTGTGCCCCTCTATTACTCATGTCATGCTACAGAGTATGGCAACTTTATAATGAGAACAGACCAAAAACACGTCCATGAATGTTTCATTACACCAAACATTGTTATCTGTATGTCCATCTCTCCTTGTATGTACCCCTCACTCTCACCCCTCATTATGGGTGTGTATCTATTAGGCTAATGGATGTACCGCTCATCTCATGGTTTTTGCACACAGATATAACTCTGCTGATGGATAATAGAAACAAGTCACCTTGATTTAGTAGGTGATCAGTGCTCCTGTAGTGTCTAAGGTTTCAAAATTTGCTGTAAGATTCCCTTTGTGTCATGTCCAGGTGATGATGGATGAAATATTCATGTAATACAATATGGAAACTGTGTTTAGTGTGAAGCATACTGCACATACTTTTCATGATATATGGCCCTATACAAACATTAGCATATCTACTCAGTCATAATAATCATTTCAAAAGTTGTACCACCCCTTGTCATTTGAAGTAAGCTATACACACAATTAACTTGTGAATTCCTGTGAAGTCTGCAAACCAGGCGGTGTAAACAGCCGTACGTACTGTGCTGTCTATGCTCAGTGTTATGCTACTGATTGTCTTGGAAGTGTACAGACATTGACATATCCTATTTTGGAGATGTTGCCATAGTTACCATGACCTCGTCCCCTTTATTCGTTCCTATCGTTCATGTCTGTGCCCATTTTCATCAGCACACTTTCCCTGCCCAGGGTACATTTCCTTGTATTTGCCCTTGCTGTTTACCCCCCCATGAGCAGCATGAATATGCGATTAGTGCTGCTGCTCATCACACTGACACTTAAACTCTGCGTAGGCTTTGCGTGAAGCCTGCACAGAGCTTACTGAATTCCCGGGATGGTGTTATAAGAAGTGCCAAAACACAGTTTATGAAACCATTCTTCTGGTATTATAAACAATATAAATTTATCATAATGCAGCTGTCCCCATGAACTAAACTGCCACATGAAGCAAATTCTGGAGGAGCACTGAGGGTCTTTGAAGACATCCTCACAAACTATTCACCCTGACTGCTCTGAATAGTTTCCCTACATAAGTTGAAATATTGCAGTTAATTTGTAAATAACGATTTCTATAGGATGCAAAATGAAAGGAATCACCTCCTTTCAAAAAAAAAACTATTAATTCTCTAGTTGTAGACTAATCGGTGAAATAAAGATGGAATAAGCATGGAAGCATTTTTAGTATTTGCACTATCTGTGTCATGCTTGCTAAGACTTTATTTCTACTCCTTGGATGGCAGCATCTAAGGTTGCAGTTGCTGGTATTCTATCTATGAAAAAAATAAGTGAAAGGCAATGGTTAGGAAATACATATACTATTTTCAAAAGGCATGTACTTGAAATAAATTGATAGCAAGCAATATAATTTGCCTTGTTATCAGTATGTGACACTTCACCTTATCTCAATGTTTCCATAAAGGTAAGTGATTTCATTTACCTTTAAAATCATGTGAAAATGACTGTATTTTGTTTGTTGATCTTTATAGTTTTAGTATAGTGTGCATGCTTAATTACTAGAATCAAAAATGTACGTGATATATCTAAGAGTGTTTCTTGTCTTGGTACTACTAAAGAAAAAGATAAAATATGAACTCCTCTGAGTATCTGTATATTTTTTTACAAGTTGCTGTACTTGCTTCAGAACTAATAGAAATGTTCATAGTGTGGTACTTAGTCAGGGGAGTTTTCATCAGCTACTTGCCTTTCCTTAATTATGTTAATAATCAATATTTTTGGCTTCCCCAAAGGTTGTTTACATATATGCTGGTATGATAATACGAAGGCTTTATAAGATAACAGCGGACAAACAGTTTTCTTCACGCATGAAAACATCAACCCAAAACATGACACTGCACAAAAGTAACACTTTTGTAGGAGGCAATTTCTGTGTATAGGCCTCTCTTTAACTAACTCCAAAATCAGACAACCACGAAGAAAGAAGAACCACAGTATAAAGAAAAACTGTGTAGCCATATTGTGTGACCTACCAACCTCACTATTAGAATGGAACAAGTGGCCAGGGAGATGTAAGACTAGGGAATCAGGAATAATGAAACAGCACCCAATGAAATGCAAATCGACCACTCTTCTGAAAGACAGTAGTTTCTTTTTTTCTTCTCTACCAACTCTTTAAAAACATGAAAAAGATCTTTAAACTCCTAAAAATGAGCATTGCCTGGGTAGGATTATGTCCACTACTAACTTACAGCAGTGAAACGATTTTATTGGAAATGCACAAGCATTGATGTGTAATTGCTTTTTACTGAAGTGAAACAATGACAGCTTAGACATTGTCATGCTGTTTTACACAGCTTTTGACTGATCTTAGCCTCAGTTTCCTTTTTCACTCCACAGAAAATGTGTTAAAAACATAACTATATATAAAAGGATTCAGTCTTTTTAATTTTGTGCATTACAGTAATTATAAGCTATTTACAATATAAAAGTCTTTATTTACAAAGAAAAAACACACAGCATGTAACTGTTTTAAATATCAAAGCATAATTAGTCCCTAAGGAGTGTGTCACATTTGTAAACATAAGAAAATAAAACCTAGTTGTCTATACAGAATAGATGTTAGTCTAAATTTATTTTTGTCAGTAGGTTACATAACTTAGACTTTACCAGTTGCATGCCAGATACACAAGTTATTTTCAGTGCATAATTTCTACTGTTTATTAAGTCTAGACTGTTGACCTTATGTTCTTACACTGTAAACTATTTTGAGTATGCACTGGCTATTTGCTGCTTAAATTTATTCACTGAAACATTTCCTGGATTATTCCAGTGTTCACTTATAAAGATCCTGTCATAAAGTGACACTTAGAACCTATAATTTATGCTTGCAAGCACTAAGTGCTGCGGATAAATACCTAATACCCTAAACTCTGCTGTGTCTTGTAAGGAGGTAAATGTTGTGAAGCCATCCCAATAACTCCTTTATAGCATCTGAGTTTTAGGACATGCCCGTTATCTAAATTAGTCATTTCCAGGTTCTGTATCATAGTAATTGAAGACAATGGAGGATGCATACCGCTCAACCTCTCAGAGCAAGAAATCTCGACAAAACCAACAATAATGGGGGGACAGAGGCCCACAAATAGGGACAGATTTTAAATATTGCTCCTATAAACTTAGAAAGTTCAACAAACAAAACTAATTACCCAATGGATAAATGAACGACCGACTAAACAAGCGTAAGATAAAAAGGCAAAAAATAAAACGGTCTGAAGAAGCCTCCGGTTAGGTGGTGAAAGCGCTTATGTATATTAAAGTTTTATGTTTTTTAAAGCCGTGCTTCACTCATCTATTTTACTTTTTGCCTTTTTAAACTTAGAAAGTTGCTAGCATAACAGGTTTTGCATTATTATATATTTTCTGAAGGATATGAAGTCTGAAACTCAAACGTCTGTCATTATTATTATTTAGTGATCCAATCCTCAATGATTTGACAGACAACCACACATTTTATGAGGAATAGACCAAAAATATGAGGCAAAAATCTGAACAGTCAAAGAACATCTGGACAGTTGAGAGGTATGGGCTAAACCTCCTTAATATACTTTCACAGGAGTCTAGTACATTTTGCATTCTATTTTAAAGCAGGATCAATATCAATGAGGAATGAATGCCATTGATTTAAACAGAGCCAGCAATCTGCTGCTTGTTTATACCTCACATAAAATAACACCTCAATTCAATGTCAGTTTGCTAATGCATACACAGTAATAACAGCCCTTATTTCAAATCAGCTCATAATATTTGTGAGAGTAAACAAAACAGCAAGGCAATGTTTTCAAAGTGAAACAAAAGTGCAAAGCAACTATAGCTGATATTCATAGTCAGATTGCAAAGTATGCAGCCTGCTACTGCACCAAATTTAAGAACTCTTGCTAAGTAAATTCATACATCTCAACTCTCCAGATTTTCACAGAATGTCCAGATTTTTGACTCATATTTTTGGTTTGATCCTCATAAAATTGGGATTTTCTGACAAATCACTTAGGACTGAAGTCACAAAAATTATGACATACATTTGTGTTTCACACTTCATATCCTTCAGAAAATCCTTGGTAACATAAATCCTTTTATTCTAGCAACTTTTGAAGTTTATAAGAACAATATTTAAAATCTGACCTGATTTGGGGCCTTTGTCACCAATTATTTTTGGTTTTGTCCAGATTTTTAATGCCAAGAGTTTGAGAGGTATAGTAGCATTTCATAGGACACATAGTACAATGATCTAAAAGGTACAAATAAAGGGAAATGCTAATGACTTAACAATGATAAACAAAGAATAATGACATGTAAAATCAGGATCAGTGAAACCAGATTGTAATTCATGGTCATCAGACACAAATATATACTAATTTGTACCAAGAACTTGCATTTCCGAATTGCTCAGAAGTGCATCTTTGGCTTATGGTATGCACAAGTTCTACTATTTATCACTAACATGCTGAGCAGATCCACTAGTGCAAACAGGCTGTGCCTGTGAAGGCATCATGCTATATGACAAAACTAAGGTACACTAGTAGTGATTCAAAGTTCCTATATAAGGTGTGATTCTATGGCTGCCATTTTGTATTGCTGTAGAGTTCTGCTGATGGTTACTGATGCTAGAGCAAAATAATGCTATTTCTCCTATATAGCCAAATAATGTAGTCGGTACTGGGCCCTTGTGAAGGGCCATTCCATTAGATGGATGCCTAATATGACCTGGCTGACCATCTGGCCAGGGAAGCAGCATCTCCTGTAGAGGTAAATCAGTGCAGGCACCAGTAGAATTACCTGACAGCCCCACCTTGAATAGCTCAGGGCTTTGGAATTAGAGGTGAGGAAGGAGCACCTTGTATGTTATAGTGTTTGCCATTTCTAGTGTGTGTACGTGCATGCGTGTGTGTGTGTGTGTGTGTGTGTGTGTGTGTGTGTGTGTGTGTGTGTGTGTGTGTGTGTGTGTGCATGTCACACTGCAGTTAATGACCTGTTTTTCAATCAATAGAGTGACTGCTGTGGGTGGCTGTCTGAATATTGCAGATGCTGTTGTTGTCAGCTGCATTATTGTAGCACTCTGCTGTTTTGTGGGCTAAACCAGATGGCAATGTCCTTTGGTGGAGGTTGGTCATCATTGTATGCATCTACTTCATTCCACATTCCTGTGGTGGTGCAGCAGCCTTTGCTCTTCTATACCCACATGTGATATATAGACTGCTGTCCCAGCTGTGGGCATGATGTCCTGCTTCTACTTAACTACATAGACCCAATAGTAATGAAACATTTATCTGGGTCTGTGCGCACTATGTCAGGCTTGCACTTATTTGCACATATACATAAAGTTGTCACTTTGCATTGTGATCTGTGTCTCAGTCACACCTGTATGTGATATGTGATTGCTTGCATATCCATTATGACTTTCAGCATTAGCGTAGTGAGAAGACATACTGCTGAATGCAGCAATATGCAGCAGAGATTTATGGCACAGTGAGGATAGTGATGTTCTGTTTTCACACATGTACATTGTATGGTATAGTAGCTGTGTGCCCTGTCCATAATGGCTCACTTCCCTTTCTGAATCCCTACTACAGGTCACAATAGTTCATCTGAGATGCATGCATGTCAGCTGCTGCCTACTGCCACCCTTGCCAAGGCTGCAGCAGAGGCAGGTGAGCAGGATGGGGTTTCTTGTGAGAATCGTGCAGTGAGATGTGAGGCCTCATTGATCTACGTTACTTATGCTTCCTTTCTACTTTATCTTCTTGAAGCATAGCCATCTGTTTACTCGTGAAATATGACCACACTTAGTTAACTCATGCAAAATGTCCATGCTTAGTTATACATGTCCATATTTTTAATGCAGTGTATTGTGTCTATGTAGCACAGGCCATCCTCTGCCCTGAATTCCATCTCTCTGAATCCGAGGCCAATGTCTCAATTACTGTGTACATAAAATCTGTCAAAACATTCTTTACTCCAGAATTCAACAATGCTTTTAATAATACCATGTTTGAAGATTAACAACAAAGTTTACATGCTGAGTAATACATGATCATTAGTGCCTAGTTGTTATCTGACAAAGGATTAAGGTTATAAACTGCCAAAGGGTTTTACCTTTTAATCCAAGGTTTGATGCCCCAACCTCCATTTGCCTGCCGTTTAACTCTGATCAAGTAATTTGGCAAACAATGCTACCAGACTGAGTCTAAAAAAAGTCCACGTAACTAAGGGCTCTACCCCATTTAACAAATAAAAATAAACACTTAAATAAATAGGCTTACTAAATAGCAGAATTAATAGTGCACAGAGGCAAGAAAGCAAAAAAAAAAAAAAGAATAAGATATATATTGATAGCTATCAATAAATTTCAAGTGACATAACATTTTAAATGCACTCTTGGATTACTGTCTTAAAATCTTCCATCAACCTAATTCTTTCTCATTTATTAGTCAAACATCTTTAACCATATTTGCTATAGTTTGGCCCTCTGGTGCAAACAAACATGCAGCATTGATGTATAGTTGCTCATGTTGTGTTGTAGCAAGAGCTTTCATCTGTGTTTCCTGATGGGGAAAAAAGCAGAAACAGTAGTGCCAGCATCAGCAATTGCAGACTGTCTTCCCTTTAGTTTCTCTCCCTGCTCCAGAGCTTGTTCACTGCCAAAACAAGAGCAGTGATAATGTATGGCTTTTTAAGGGAACACTACAAGTGCTGTAGTCCCAAGAAGTTGAAAATCACTGTCACGAAGCCAGGGACTTGTGTATCATGTAACTCATGAAGGCTACTGCTCATGTTCAAACTCAAATGAGTTTAAACAAGCAGATGCTTGGGTGATGGTAGATGAGGAATTTTAGGGTTATGGAGTAGGGGACTAGGGTTAGGGAGTGGGAAGGGAATTTTAGGTTTAGAGAGTGGGGTGAGTTTTAAGGTTAGGGAGTGATTAGGTGATTTAGGTTTAGGCAGGATGGTTGCAGTTTCAGGTTTAAGGCATGATCAGGAATTTTAGGGGTAGGGAAGAGTAATGAAGTTTTAGGGAAAGGGAGCAATGACTCTGACTGGGAACTGGGTGGAAGGTTTAGGGTTAGAGTTAAGGTTCTGGGTGGGCTATATAGTCTTACAGGGTCAGGTATTGGGAGAGCTACATAATAATGGGAGTCTGGGTATTGGGAGTTTAGGCATTTGCTTTTTCTAGCAAGTGGCAGTGAGTAAGTGTAACACAAGCTACTAGCATGCAAGCATCTGAAATACACCCATATTAAAGCTGCATTTTAAGCTATATGCTGCTACTTTTAGTAATTTGTAGTAAGCCAGATATTTAAAGCTATAGTGTTTGAAAATGTGTACGCTTTAATCAAAAAACATGTACCCGTCCCAGACAAAAATTTCACATTCGGCTTTGCATGCAACACATGTAAGCAAAATCATTTTAACTGTTTTTCATGCTATATGCAACACATTTTTTTTATTTGAGACAACCTGCAAAGACTCATTTCATTGCTATTCTGACATAGTTTTAGGATTGCATTCACATTTGGGTGGTATTTGCAGTCATTAAGCGAATCCATTAAGGCTAACTGCCCTGATTGTAAATGAGTATAGCAAAGCCAAAATTTGTAGAGGCCACTTTTGCTAATATACAATGACCTAAGCAAATGAAGTCATAATAATATGTAAATTAGGAATGACGTGAAACAGCTTATGCTAATGAAGCATTGTCTAACCTATTTGTGATTCTTAGTAACATTTTTCCACCTTTCTGCACCTTCCACATATACATTATATAAGGACAAGTTTCACTTATTCCATCTGCTTTGCAGTTCATGAAGATGCACACTTGCTACTAACTTTGCTATTTGCCCATTGTGTGCTGCTTGTTTTAGCAGAGTCAAAACAGCTTGTGCCTAGTGGCTCTCGCTGGCTAAGAAGGCAGATATATATAAGCAGAAAATAATCCATTATAGTTTTGATATTCAGGAGAAACTTGATAGGTTTAGAGTGGACAGGGATAGTATAAGGATGTTAGTGTGTATGTATGACCCCGCCCCCATAGGGGTACTGGAGGAATGCACTTCCTATCCCTGTAGATACTAATATATGTATAACCCTCTCTATACTTGCCATGAGAGCCTTCCAGAGACAGAATGGGGACACTTTGGGTACTGCAGCAGTTCTTAGATGTACTTTTGACGCATGTGGACCAGTGCATCTATTTCCTGGTGTTACCTCAGGACCAGTCCAGGACTATATGTGCCTTTTATGGGATAGCATATTTCTCTGAGGAACTTAGTGCAATAGATTGCACCCATGTTACAATTAGGACTCCATCTGGTTCATTGGGGGGGGGGGGGTACTACAATAGGAAGGGTTACCATTCCATAAACTGTGAGGTAGTGTGTGTGGTGCATGGGGGTGCATCACCAATGTCTCTGCCCAGCACACTGACAATGTACACAATTCGCATAGCTGGCACACTACCTCACTCCATCACCTCTTCCTGTATGGTAAGATGCCCAGTGGTCATCTTACTGGTAAATGGAAAAGCATTTTTCTATTTTATTTAAGTAGTTATTCATGGTAAAATGTATTGCTGAATACTAGACCACTTTTTCTTTGTTTTTGTCTACACCTTCTCTCTCTCTCACTCTCACTCTCTCTCTCTCTCTGTTTTCTGTTGATGCTAGATATTTCCTGCAGCCAGTGAAAAATCCAAGTGGAGCTGCAGAAAAGAACTTCAACACAGCCCTGCCCCAGACCTGTACTATCATTTAGATGTCCTGAAGAGTCAGTTTAGTTGCTGGATGAGTCTGAGAGTGCCCTTCATTATGACCCAGCTACTGCATGCAGGATGTTTACTGCATGATGAATTCTGCACAACTTGATCACACACTGGTCTGGTGGTGAAATGACCCTTGCTGTCACTGCAGCTCCTAGTTCCGGTCCTACTAATAGTGACCAAATGGCAGCAGTAGTAAGGGACCCTTTGTGGTAGGCTCCTGGATGGAATATGGCTGCACAGGTAAAGAGGTAGAGTATAGTATGGACTATGACATTCAGGGTAATGCTTCCTTAATTGTAAAAAACACATGGAATATAATTGATGCGCACAGTGATATCTGTGGGCTATGCTGTGTCACTGTTCATCAGGCATTCTTACTCATCTTTGAAGAAGCATTTCTTTTTTATTTCAAAACAGGTACTTATATAATTGTTTGTAGAAGTCATGCTTCAGTGCTCAGTGACTCCTGTTCAGTGATGTCGTAAGGCATCTTATAAATAATAATCACAGTTTTAACTGTTCTGCACAATAAATTCTGTTAAAGTGAAACACCTAAGTTGCATCTACTGAATGTCTTCATGTGGTATAATTACTGAAATCTGTTAATTCAGCATTTACCATGAGTCCATACCTTGCATTTGAAAGAAAATATATCAAATTGTGTTTTACATTATGCACCATTTTCTCACTTTGAAATATGTTGTCTATTGAGGCACTCCATGTCATATTATTTTATTGTGTCATAGACAATAATTTGTGGCCTCAGACAAAAAATAATCATCATTTGTGCAGTGATGAGGGTGAAGTGGCACCAGTGTTTGTCTACAAGGCAGACTACAAGGCAGGATATTTAGTTTAATCTGTAATTTTTTAGTTGCATTTCCCTGAAAAGTTGTGTATTAGTACTTTTAAGTTGTAAGTAACTGCCAACTGTAGGAATGTCAATGCATACATCATTAATGGTGTTAATCTCTGCAATCTTATTTTATGACATACAACTTTCTTTGCACTATTCAATGAGGTTTTAAGCGGTATCATTACAGGAATGAAATGCATACAGTTACAAAATGTTCTAAGTCCCCCTTTTTTAAATAATGTATTCTCCTTCAAGTTTAACATTAACTTGTGATTGTAAAGGTCAGACTGTAAGTAACAGAAATGTCCCACTTGAATCACAGTAGGTCAAGGACAAATGTGTCATACACATTTCCTAAAGATATGTTAGGTGACAGTGCAAATGATTTTGAAGAGGGGTTGCCATGAGAACTAGCTAGTCAGTTGGTCCAATGACATGACCTACTTGATGCAGGTGATCTAGCACACACTGACCTATCAGTGCTGTGGGACTGAGACAGAGTCCTTGAAGGAGTGGTATTCCTAGGTGTAGATGAACACTGATGTGGTCTGCATGAAATTTATCATGCTTGTTCCCCCAACTAAGTATAATACTTTCTTGAGAAGCACTTTCCGTCTCATGGGATCTGATCCCGTGTGTCCTGACAGTATTCTGTCTTCTTTCCCTTCTAAACTGACTACTACTTGAGTCTGGAAAGTCCTAACTAGCGTATGAGTGAAGGCAACTGTGGATGCTTGGTTTGTCACCATACTACACATCAGTGTAATCATGACATTATCCCTACTCTCTGCCATTTCAAAGTAGTGCTAGAAATCTTTACATATTCCCTGGAGGACTCAGACCATTTCCTGCTGACTCACTGTGAAAGTTCTCCGAGCCCTAACAATGTCATGGCAAATTTGCTTCTGGTTAGTCAATCCCTTACGTGTTTCCTGGGTAGCTGTGACAAATTTCTATGCCTGCCTCCTCTTTGTAAAGGTGTCACTGTGGGCACTGTTACCTCTGAATTTCTGCCATCATCCTGAAAATGTTCACCTTGGTTTGCAGATACTGGTGTAGAGGTGCAGGGGGTTTCTCCCTGTACAAGCTGCAGTGTATTGCAGCATGTGCTTGCTTTGTGATGCACTGTCACATCATGTGTTGTTACTAACAAGTTGTGGGGTGTGAGATCCTGCAATTAAACTTGGTGACTGTGTGCCACTTTCTTCAGGCTGCCTCATAAATATAACTGTGTTATCAACATCATCATCATCTTCAGCAGCCATTGTATAGCTGATATCCACCACATTTATTGGTCTAGTGGAACTGCTTGTCTGCAGAACAAATGATTTGAAAACATTACCAATAAATGAATAGTATGCACTACTGTGTGCTTAGTAAGGAGGTCCATGGGAGGCTTACCGCACACACTGCTTTCATTGACATTCTGTTTAGATGTGGAATGTTCACCTGTTAATAGTAACTTTCACAATTTAATGTAATCATTCCATGTCAGCATTCATTTCTGTATATAAATTTATGTTATTGTTTTTAAACTGCCCTATATCAGCAGATACATATTACTGCTTCAGACATTGGTAGTAACCTGTGATTACACCACCTCTGATTATTCCAGTGCCGTGGATAGAGATGAGGTATTCTTGATCTGGTGCTGGTGTTAAAGGGGTAATTGATAAAGCCCCACCCAAAATACTGGTATAGACAACTACATTCTACCTTGTCTTGGCTCTAACAAGCCCTACTATTCCACTTGCCCTCTTCTTGCACTGTGTTAATCTGTAACTTCTTCCACCAACTGCATTAATGTTCAGGACAATCTGATTCCAGGCTTTTGCTCTTTCAGCTTGTTTAAGCCCCCCCTTTACCAAACAGATGCTTGCCATATGTCCTAAGGGCTGCCATGAGGATGTGGTTTTCCTCATGGCTGAAGCTGTATTTTTTTCTGCTTTGATTCCCTGTTCTGCATCATAACTGAAAATAAGAGAATATGCCATAGTCACACACAAAAAAAATGGATGTAATCATCAATCAAACAAACAATGCAGCAATAAAAGTGTGCCAGCCATCCTCCTACTCCCCATGTGTGCCTGCCATCGTTCTACTGACCATGCGCACCCACCATCCTCCTACTGTCCATGTGTGCCTACCATCCTCCTACTGACCATGTGTACATGCCATCTTACTAATGACCATATGTGCCTGCCATCCTCCTGCTGACCATGTGTACCTGCCATCCTCCTACTGAGCATGTGTGCCTGCCATCCTTCTATAAAAAAGTTAGGTAACATAAACTCCTTAATTACATACAAATGCAAAATCTCACTCCAGTCATGTAAGCTACAATACACTAACATCTGCAGTATCATAAATATGTTGACAACAGTAAAGAGATCACTTTTATCATTGCTATCCTTCTCCTGACCCCACCACTGTCACATATTAATAATGCTCTCATTTTTCATTCTTCAGTGACACTCAGAAATCACTATGTAAAGACACATGTATGTTCAGCCAACAGCACATTCTTGCCACTTCAGTACTTCACAATAAAACACTGCATGTCTACAGTGTATACACAATCACCACATAACACCAAAGTAAATGATTTTCTCAATGATCACTAATCATTTCCTCTCCTGCTGTCATGATTTTCCGTTTACAAATGACAGCTTTACATTCTTTATTAAGACCATTGTACTATGTCCATGATTACAACCAAACATCTTTTGAAGCAAACTCACTAATTTTGCATACTTTTCAAGTGTTTCATATTAAATTACAATAGTTCTTATTATTTTTTCTTACTTTAAAATGTTTGTGATTTCCTAAGTCATTTGCCACCTCATCAAAGTAATTCGGGTCCATTTATGTGTTTTATATGCAAATTAGGCCCTTTCTCATTTATCTATTTGACTCTCAGTAATAGGTAAATGTGTATGGCCACTAATACACATAAATCACTCTCAGCTACTAATGAACACAGCCTTGGGTTAATGTGAATGGTCTGAGGACACCGACAGAATCCACAGCTGTCCAAAGCAGCCCCCAGCATGCCAGGGAAACATGTGGATAGCCTTAGATATCCTCAAAGCTGAATATGTTTAGAAAAAGCAAAATGGAGTCATATGCATGAGAATTTACAAAACCTTAGCATACAATCCCTACCCATCTAACATCTGACAAACCTTATCACCTCAAAGACAATGCACAGCAGCAATAGCAATTGTAAGAAATATGAAGAATATGGTGATTACATACTGTTTTTACCCAGCATATAAATGAAATGTGAATATACTCCTTTAAAAGACATGTATGCGACAAAGCATTTTTGGTTAAACCAAACTTGCCAATAATAACAGTAACTGGTCTAATGCCCCTGCTGGTTAACTGAGTTTGGCTAAGGTGATGCCACACCCCAGAGAGAGTGGTTCTAAACCTGTCAATCACATTCCTACTCATACTTTCTTCATTCTGGTTCTGGCACTTTGAATGATGGCAGCACCCATGAAGGAATGAGGCTGCAGTCAGTTCTGGTTAGATAAGCAGACCAAAATCATGATCTGCCTTAGTTAGTGAGTCATACCTAGATAATATCCAAGTGTGCATGGGGGGGGGGGTGAGTGAAGAAGACTGATATCTGGCAGGAGTTGTGTGATCACCTTTCATCTATGACATAGATTGCCTCCTCCAGTCAACAGTGTCACCAAAGGTATGATGACCTATAGAACCATATGCCCAAACAGCTGGCTGAGTGGATTGACTAGGTTAACAGTGAGAAGGCCAGAGTTCTACAGCAATTATAACTTTTTGGGGGCATAGTAAAGATAAAAATAAGGTATAAGAAGATTACATAATTGAAGGTATTTGCTAGAAAAATATGTGCAATTGTAAATATGTATCTTTAATGTTATATAATAATGCAAAAGAAAACATAAGCACATCTGTGCTTAGATGTTCATCTCTATACAAATTCATGGAATGTTTATTTGATAAAATAATTGTTTGTATAAAACAAATGTAATAGATCTATAAGTAAAATAATGATCCGTCAATATATTAATGCACACACACACACACACACACACACACACACACACACACACACACACACACACACACATATATATGTCTATTAATCACACTTAGAGCTATTTTTCATGTATTTAAATGTATGCATTTATACAGAAACCAAATAAAAATATATTTGCATTGCCACATAATTTAAATTCATATTGCATTACCTTAGGTTATAGTTAAAGTACATGCATACAGTTTTTGTAAAGAAATGATTTTTGTTTGGCATGGGCCAGAAAAATATTTATTAGTATAGTCATTGATTAAGACAGTAATTTCTTCCACAATACTAATGGCACATACAAGACGGCTGAACTGATTCAGGCACCACATCATAGTCAGAGAAGAGGTTGGGAGAGGAGGGAAGGAGTTGCAATATCAAGTGAACAAATGACCAGCACATATGGTAGTGAGAAATGACCATTTGTATTACTTCTCTATCACTTCTGTACACATTTAAAACCATTCCTTTATATGCTTAAAATTATTAGGAAGAAAACTATCAAAGCACATATTTTGTACAGCAAAAGAACTGAAAACATCCTTGAATTGCTACTTTTCGCTGAGTGTGCACACGTTCTGCCTAAACACAATTCACAGACTGTTACATGGAAAGCATAAGATTTTAAAAAATCATTCCACCAAACAGACAAGCTGTTCGCACCTATAAAAGTATAACAAATCATAGGGTCATAGGAACTTACTAGGCTATTAGCCCTGAAGCTCTTATAAGCCTAGCCAAGAGTTCAGCTCATGTTTAGACAAGTCAGTGCCCAAAGCCCCTGTCCGGCAGGGACACAGGTGGAATGCCAGGGGTGTATTTTCTGTTTCCCATCCAGTTATCCAGGTTGCACTTAAAAAGGGATAATGATGTACTCTGCTTGATTTGCAGAGGGAGTCTATTAACAGGCTGTTAATAAGGTGTTAGCCCTGCTGCACCCCACCCTGCCCCTAAATCTCACCCACCCCCAGAGCTGATAAATTTATAGCTATCTTGCCACGCCCCTCTTTACAGAACCAATCAGCATCCATAGGACCCACCCTAAATACAAAACCCACCCTATTTCTTTACTATACCCTTGTCTATTGCCTTCCCATCAACATTTTAAACAATTATTAATTACAAACCCTACAATGCTTCTACAAACTTTAACCTCACCCTTTAAATTAAAGCCTTCTTATTGCCTTATACTCCTGCTGATAATTACCTAGCTTCTCACAGCCTATGAGCACCTCACCCTCCCAGGCATTCACTGCCAAGATCCCAGACCATTTTCCCCTGCTCTTTCAAACAACTCTAATCATCCACTACTCCCCCACCCAGCTAACTCCCTTATTACAAAAATACATCTCATCCTAGCCAGGTATGTTAACCCCAGAACTAAATACTACTACAAACTTTTATTCAAATTCCAGAAACTCATAATCAATCTGCAAACTAAACTCATAATTGATGGTGATGTTCACCCCAACCCAGGTCCAACTCCATCTGATGTAACCAGCCCAATAGATAATACTGCCACTAAACTGCAAACCTTAAACAAAACCTCCAACTCTCTCCTGATCTGTCACCTAAATATTAGAAGCCTAAATAATAAGATCCATCACTTGCATGCGCTCATGGCAGTACACTCCCCAGATATACTATGCCTTACTGAAACCTGGCTTAAGCCAACCACCACTGACAATGAAGTTATACTGCCTGGTTACAATATTTTAAGACTAGACCGCACATCAAAGAAGGGTGGAGGGCAGCTGTATTATATAAAACTACACTTAATGTAACTATTTCAAATTCCCCATACATTCCACAAACTGAAAATGCAGAAATACTAATTACAAAACTACAAATCAACAAACACAAATCTATAAACATTGTCTGCATTTACATTCCACCAGGTAACAACACTAATACCCTTGAGGACATCCTACAATAGCTGTCTATAAACTGCCCACAAGAAACCATTATTCTCGAAGATTTTAATATTGACTGGAACATCTGTTCCTCAGATTTTCCTACCACCCACATAAATTTATATGGTTTCACCCCAGGTCATATCATCCACCACTAGAATTAGTAAGCCCAACAACAAAGAAAGCATACTAGACTGGATGCTCATAAGTGACCACCCCCAAATGTATAAAGCAGGCACCCAACCTGAAGAAATCAGTGATCACTTCCTAACTTATATACTCAGGCAAAAAACTGATATCCCTCAAATACCTAGCTTTAGAACGTTTCGGAGCAATAAGAGCTTTAATCAAACTGAATTCCAAAAGGAACTTCAGGTATGTAACAGGAATTGTCTAAAATTACTTCCGTTAGATGAAGCAGTTTCATACTTTAACTCCACATTTCTAACTATTCTTGATAACCACGCACTGACCCAGACCACCAGATCCAATAAAAAAGTAGCACCATGGCTGTCTAAAGAAACAAGACAAAAAAATCGTAAGTAGAAATAATGCCAGGACTTCCTGGAGAACCAATAAATCCCTAAAGGACCGACTTATATATAAACAGCTAAGGAATGATACAAAAAAGTCCATTGCTCTAGATAAAAAACTATTACTGCAACCTACAACAAAAACATCAAAATAGACCACAAAACTTTTGGTCCAGTTTAAATAATTTTCTCCACCCAGGACATACTACTACCCCTACCCCTGTGACTGCCTCCAAAAACCTCCAGAAATTATTGCTAACACCTTTAACACTTTCTTTACAGTAACTATACAATCCCTTGCCAACCAACTAGCACCCAATAACCCAAACCCAATTGACCCCCATATCCAACACTCACCCCTCCTTTAACTTTCAACCAGTACCAACATCACTTATCAGATCTTTAATTAGGAAACTGAAACCCACCACCCTATCCGCTGAATATCTTCAAAAAGCTGCAGATGTATTAGCATATCCCATTTCAATATTAATCAACAGAACCATCTTGGAAACATATATCCCCTCCATCTGGAAAATTTACCACATCATTCCTCTCCATAAAAGGGGTAATTCCACTGAACTATCAAACTACCGGCCTGTTGTCATTCTGTCTCCTCTGGCTAAAATTATGGAAAAATGTATCCATAAGCAACTCTTGCATTACCTTAATCTGAACAATCTCATAGCCCCCTCTCAGCATGGATTTAGACCCCACCATAGTACAACCTCAGCCCTTCTTTCCTTCTCTCAGACAATAAATCAATATCATAATAATAACAAGCTCTCCTCTGCCGTCTTTCTCGACCTATCCAAAGCGTTTGACATGGTAAATCAACTACTCCTATGGACACTAAAAACTCTTGCCATAGATAACCTGGCAATATGCTGGTTTCAATCCTATCTAAATGGCAGACAACAAGCTGTGCTATGGAAGGATAGCATATCTTCCTTACTGCCAATCACCCTTAGAGTGCCTCAAGGGTCTATACTAGGACCTATTCTATTTTCCATCATTATTAATGATCTCCATACAGTCATCCCCAAAGCAACCTGCATTCAATATGCACATGACTATATCCTAATCTGTTCTGCCACCTCCCCGATAGACCTACAGACCTTGTCACAAAATACCTTTAACAAAGTTGACAGCTGGCTCACTGACCGTTGTCTTCTATTAAATCCAAATAAAACAAAACTGTTACTCTTCACCCCCACTGGGAAAGTCCCTTTTCCATCATTTACCATAATATCCAACAATGGCACCATAATTTCCCCAGAATCTACTACAAAACTATTAGATGTAATAGTTGACAATAACCTAAAGTTTAATGCCCACATCGATAGAACCATTAAAACAGTCAATAAAAAACTTGGCTCTTTATATAGGATTAAGCCATTCCTAACCCCAACTGCTAGGACAGTGATTGCCCGTACACAGTTACTATCAACCCTTCTTATGCCTCCTCGATTTATACAAACCTAAGTAAAGCTGACCTCAGTAAACTTAATAGATGCTATAATAACATTGCCAGATTTTCCACAGGTTCAGCATATAGAACACACCACTGTCTTAACCTACAGTCCCTAAACTGGTTAGAGTTACCCTCTCAACTCCAGTATACCCAATTAGCAGTTGCTCACAAAGTCCTCTATCAGCCCGAAAACATGCCCATACTCAAAAACATAATCACCCCCTACAATAACTTAAAAACACTCCATTCTTCTGATAAAATGCTAATAAAAACTGTTAAATCCAATAACTCAGCAGGTCAGTCATTATTTTCCAACTCTGTTGGCAAAATCTGGAATCTATTCCCTGCTGAACGTACGGCAGTCCATTCCATAACCCAATTTAAAACGTCTCTCAAAGTACACCTTCACTGGTTGTGCCCCTGTACAAATCCAGACTAACCTACTCACTATTAACTCTGTATTACTACATTTTCTGGCTAGTTGTATAAACTGTCTTATAATAAATTGGATAAAATCAGCTATTTCATTCTAATGTATTATACTACTGAATGAAATGCTACCTTGCTCAGCTTGTACTCCTACAACTGCTTATGTTCTAATTTTAGAATTGATAATTGTAACGTTTTTATGTATGTATTACAACAAACCTGGATCATGTATCTATATGTAATTGTATAAAAAAACTCCAACTGTTATGTCTTATGTATCTGTTTATGTGGAGCTTTTCTCTCCAGGCCTCTGCTGAAAATGGACCTGAATCCAGTCGGACTTTCCCGGTTAACAAATGTAAAATAAATATAGAAAATAAATAAATAAATAAATGTGGTATTTTGTGTTTAACTGATTTCATTAATTTCTATAAATAAATAATTTATAAAAAGATGGTAACTGAAGCACTACAGTGCGTTCGGTACATTACTGCAACCAAATGTAAAAGATATGTTAATATATAATTGCAGTGTTCTATCTTTAACTGATTTTATAAGATACGAGTATTTATTAATGTTTTCAGTACAATATTGCAAATAAATGCATATCAAACACAATTACTATAATTTATGTTAGTATAGTAGACTGCAAATTTAAAACCACCAAAACCTTATAGCAATACACTCTTTCTGCTCAAGTATGCATAAACACTTCCCACATCATTCTTCCTACATGCACATAAGCACTTTTGAAATCAGTATGCATGTATGCATAACCACTTCACGTACATTCTGTTTTACTTTGATAAAGATTTATAAAATAAAAATATTTTAAAATAAGAAATTGAAGACTGTGTAACATTAACATGATGTGTTAATTTTTTGTGTGCATTTTCTCTTTTGTCTCCCCCCTCTCTCTGTTTTTCTTATTTTAATTATGCATTTCTATTTCCTTCTTTATTTTATTTCTCTTCAATTTATGTTCATTTTTTTACAGATCCAAATTCTTCAGAAGCAGCCAAGACATGTACATTCCTAGCTATGGATAATTCACCCATTGTCAATCCACAGATGTCTTTGCAGGGGCAGGGTAGTGGCACCTCTCCTGCGGGCACCCTGGAATGTGACAGTCCGATGAGCCCCACTGAATGGTGGCTTCTGGACTTAGTTGAGGCCATGCTGGAGCAGGTTGTGGACTAATGGCTTCAGCCAACTGACACCTGTTTTCAGGGGTTGCAAGAATCACTGCCCCAGTTGGTACAGACCAGCACACCACCACAAGCCCCTACCTCCTCAACATCAGGGTTCTCCACTGCAACACCATCAGGCAGTGGAAACATTTGAAGTTCTCTGGACTGGGGACTCTTGCTGGTTGTGTGATATATTTAGAAAAATACATGCCAAAGGGTGTATTATTTTCAATAATGGGTCTGATAAGATATGAGTAAAGGGGAATTAAGACTTTTTTTGGATCTAGTGGATTAGTATTAGTTCTGGTTTAAGTACTTAGGCTTCAGGCCAGTTATTTTACATTAAGAAGGTTTGTGATCTGCACTCTTGTGAGAGGAGAGGTTATATTCTGCCCTTCTGAGCTGGGAATTTCTGGTTAAACTTGGGGTCTCAAATTGAAGGGAGCATGAGGGCCGCAAATAACCCCAAGGATTTTTTGGGGGCCGCAAGTCCAAGTCATCCACAAACTATATATTTTTATTTTTTTTTTTTTAATTAACAAAAAAGTTACAAAAAAATTTGGTTTGAAGCAACAGGCAAATACTATTTTATTGTATTAGTTTCAAATATTGTAGTAATTGCACCTAAGTCTATGATAGAAAATTTGTTGTCCGTGAAAATTGCCTTTCTTCATTTTGACTGCTTAGCTGACAACGATGTTTTGCAGAGACCAGAACATCAACATTAGGCTTTATGGCACATGAAGCAGCCACTCACAAGGTAGCTGTTAAGTGTTCATCGGTCAACCTTGACCAGAAAATGGATTTGTTGAGCTTCATAGATGAAAAAAACTGTACACAAACGTATGTACTGCCAAACATCGCAAGGATTCGAGTGGCCATAGAGAAAAGCTTTGGAAACTTATCTCGACTCCATATACTTATAAAAATCTGAAACGCCAGCATCTATGAACTTCTGTTTCAGAACACTATCACACTGAAGTTCCAACAACTCCATCTGGAATTCTTCAGAGACAGTGTCAACACCTATGGAAAATGACGTCGTAAAGATGGCAAATAGGGGTTCTAGTGCCTCGAAATCCTGAAACCGACGGTCAAATTCTGCTCATAATTTGCTGACTGCATCTGAATATTCTTCCAAGAACTATTTTTTTACTGTTCCAAGTGACTGTAAGGCAGTGAAATGAGCTAGGTTACCATCCATCAGCTGTTTCGCCCACAGGGAAAGTTTACATCTGAAAGTCTTGACACTGTCATACATCCGCACTATCATCTGTTTTGTGCCCTGGAGCTTGAGGTTGAGTTCATTAAGATGTTGTGTAATACCCATCAGAAAAGCAAGGTTAGATATGAAAAATGGATCAGCAAGCTGAGGAATTTAATTTTCTTTAATTGCCATGAAGATTGCTCTTTCCTTTTGAAGTGCAAAGAATCTTTTCAGCACACTTCCCCTACTTAGCCATCTGACTTCAGTGTGATAGAGTAATTCTCCATATTCGGTATCAAGATTAGACAGAAAGCCATTAAAATGGCAGTGATTTAGACCTCTAGCATGTATAAAGTTAATCACCTTAACAACAGCATCTATGACTTCCATCATTTGGAGACTTTTTCCACACAATGCTTCCTGGTGCAAAATGCAGTGAATTGCAACGAAGGTGTGAGCGACACCAACACTGTTGAACTTTGCTTTCAGTAACCCAACAACACCAACGTTTTCAGAACACATTGTGGGTGCACCATCAGTCGCTACCAAAACAAACTTATCCCATGGCAATTCTGACTTTTCTAGACATTTTTCAAGTTCACCAAATATGTCATGTCCCGTGGTTGTGCCTTTCAAAGGTAACAGGTCTAGTATTTCTTCCATAACATTCAAGTTCCTGTCCACACCTCAAATGAAGACAGCGCAGTGTGTGGTATCTGTTATGTCAGTGCTCTCGTCAAGGCCAACTGAAAAAGCTTCAAACTGTTTGCTAGCTGCAAGTAGCTGCTAGTAGCTGCTGGTGTGCATTGCTGGCCAATTCAGTAATTCTGCTGCCCACTGTATTTGCAGACAAACTTATACCTTCAAACAATTTCTTCTTGTCTGGGCAAAGAATTTTGCTTGCTTTTATGAAGCAGTCTTCAATGAAATGGCCTTCAGTGAATGGTCGAGATGACTTTGCAATCATTTCACTGATAGCAAAGCTTGCTCGTACTGAATCTTTGCTCGTTTTGTTAAGGTTTTTGAAGATGTTTCGCTGCTTGGCAAAGGCTGATTTTAGTTGCTGAACTTTCTCTTCCCTCATTTTGCCTGTAATCACATCATATTCATTACCACGCATAGTTTCATAATGTCTCCATACATTGTATTCCTTTGGAACAAAAACCGATTGATAGCGGATTAGGCATTTGATTTGACTATTCAACTCAGTGAAAAAAAATAATTTTTCCCACTTCTCTTGGAAAACACGCTTTTCATCTACAATATTTTGTTTCTTGGATGATGACATCACTAATACTCACTTATAATAGTAGTCTGCAATAAACAAGCATGCAAAGAAAATTATAGTGGTTTCCAAATTTTCTAGTGCTGAAACAAGCGCTTCCTTAGTAACAGATGATGACCACAAATTATAAATAATTCTCAGTTCCATTCCTGCCTCAGAATAACCTCCAACTGTTTTCTAATTTTTAATTGGTATTACAAACTGCAGTTAGGCTCACATACATGCACACATACATACAATGATCTTTGCATAATTCATAGGTTCATAGGTAGGTACTAGGCTATTGGCCCTAGGGCCTATACAAGCCTAGCCAAAAAGGTACCCTGGCTTTCGCGACCCAAGAAAATTATTTTCCTGTGCCCCTGTCAAGCAGAACCACAGAAGTGATCCCCGGGGTGAATTTCCTATTACCCATCCAATCATCAAGCTTTTTCTTGAAGAGTGCTAATGAGAAGCTCTGTTTGACATACATAGGTAGTCTGTTCCAGAGTATGGGAAGTCTCTGGCACAGGAATCTATCCCTCCAGCATGTTCTGTTTATTGTGGTGACAAGGTTTAGGTCTATAGAGCGTGTTGCTCGGAGGGATTGGGATTTCTTTAAGTGGAGCATGTCCAACAGCTCTGGATTTCACATAGCTTTGTATGTTAGGCAGAGATCGTCTCTGAGTAGGCGATATTTGACGGAGTAAAGCTGGAGTTTTTTGAGTCAGTCTGCGTAAGGCATCTGTATGAGGCCAGTAATCCTCTTTGTGAGATATTTTTGCGGCCTTTCCAGTTGTACACATAAATATATATATATATATATATATATATATATATATATATATATATTCTTCTTCTTCTTCTTTCGGCTTTATCCCGGTTAGGGGTCGCCACAGCGGATCACCTGTCCGCACATTGAATGGCAGTGGAGTTTTACGGTGTCGAGTTGCCAGCCCGGTGCCCAACCTTCCACAGAAGGCACACTCACATGCACACCTAGGGCCAATTTAGAGTGTCCAATCCACCTGCAGCATGTCTTTGGGATGTGGGAGGAAACCGGAGCACCCGGAGGAAACCCACGCGACCACAGGGAGGACATGCAGACTCCGCACAGAAGGCACCCCAGCCGAGGATCGAACCGGAGAACCTCTTGCTGTGAGGCGGCAATGCTAACCACTGCACCACCGTGGCCGCCCTATATATATATATATATATATATATATATATATATTTATACACACACATATATATATATATATATATATATATATATATATATATATATATACACATACATGCTTTTCGGCCCCAAAACGTGGACTGAACCACAAAAGGAGGGGGAGTATCGATATTCATCAAAGATACCCACACCTCCAGGTTGGTGGCAAAGCACGAAGCATCAGAGACTATCCATGTGCAACTAACAGTGGGTAAAACTGCCTTCCAGTTTATAGCCTGCTACAGACCACCCTCCCAAACCCAGGAACCCCACTCAGCCTTCCTGAGAACACTGGAAAATATGAAGGTCTCTCCAAACACCATTATATTGGGTGACTTCAACTACCCAAACATAGACTGGGAGCATTACTCTAGCTCCAACACCCTAGCCCAAATGTTCCTAGAATTCATAAACTCAAATGCTATGGAACAACTTGTTACCACTCCCACAAGAGGGGAAAACATACTGGACCTGATCATCACCAACATGGGGACTCTATGCTCCAGACCAGAAGTGTATCCCTCACTGGTAAGATCAGACCATAAATTGATCTCACTGGATATTCACATCCCGACCCCACCCTCTGCCCAGAAACCACAGTGAAAAACTTCTCTAAAGCAAATTTCACACTCCTCAAAACTGAAGTGGAATCCTTCAAAGCCCCCGGGCGTGTGGAAAATACGGCCCAGACCGTAGAATCCTTTATAAATGCATTCTATGTGGGTCTCTCCAAACACCATCATATTGGGTGACTTCAACTACCCAAGCATAGACTGGAAACATTACTCAAGCCCCAACACCCTAGCCCAAAGGTTCCTGGAGTTCATAAACTCAAATGCTATGGAACAACTAGTCACCATTCCCACAATACTCCACACTGGAAGTATATCCCTCATTGGTGAGATCAGACCATAAATTAATCTCACTGGAGATCCACATCCCGCCTCCACTCCCAGCAAAAAAGACCACAGTGAAGAACTTCTCAAAAGCAAACTTCACACTTCTTAAGACTGGAGTGGTATCCTTCAAGGCCCCCGAGCCAGTGGAAACCACAACCCACGCTGCTGAAACCCTTACAAATGCCTTCTACAAGTACCTCCAGGAATGTATGGATCAAGCAATCCCTAATAAAATCAAGACCCTTTCCACCAAAGGCAGGCGCCCGGTCTGGTGGACCCCAGCAATAAACAAACTCTACAACAAGAGGAGAAAGCTACTACATGACAGAGCAAAATCCCTAAAAGGGAAGGCATCTCTGATCAATACTAGCAAAAAACTACGATCACTCATAAAATCATCCAAGGCCAACTTTGAGAGAAAAATCGCTAATGACACAAAAGACAATCATAAGGCCTTCTTTAGCTATGTTAGAAACCTAGGTGGAAACTCCCAGATATGCTCAGAATTAGTCCAAAATGATAAAAAAATCACTGAACCCACAGACATTGCCAACATACTGGCAGACAGGTTCAGTGCAAATTTCTCCCCTCCCTCCCCCACAAAAGGAGAAATATCTATCCCACCAGAGTCTAGCCTCCCAAACATCTCAGATGCCCAGGAGAGAGCTGCTCTCTCTAAGCAAAAAAACACGCATCAATGGGACCGGACGGTGTCCCCGGCTGTGTGCGACATGAACTCAATGAGGAACTAAACCCACACATAAAGCTGCTGTTTAATCTTAGCCTTACTACAGGATACTTATTTATTTATTTATTTATTTATTTTATTTTACATTTGTTAACCGGGAGAGTCCGACTGGATACATGTCCATTTTCAGCGGAGGCCCGGGGAGAAAAGCTCCGATACGTACCCAAAGAATGGCGTACGGCAACTGTGGTCCCACTCCACAAAGGCGGTGCTTCTACGGACCCTGGAAATTACCGCCCCATAAGCTTGACGAGCTTTGTCTGCAAAGCTATGGAGAGGATCATAATGGAACTCATAAATAAAGACACCGGGGACCTACAGACACTGGATCCTACCCAATTTGGCTTTGTCAAGGGCAGATCCTGCCTCTTGAACTTGGTCGACTTTTTCGAAACAGTCACTAAGGCCATTGATGAGGGTAAGGCAGTTCACACAGCCTACCTTGACCTAGCAAAAGCGTTCGACACAATACCCCTCTCGGGCATCATAGAAAAGCTCACCAGCTTAGATGTAAACCCATATGTCACAAGATGGGTTGTAAACTGGCTCAAGGACAGAACACACAGGGTTAGAGTTGCTGGTGCCATGTGAGACCCTAAGCCGGTCACGGCGGTGTCCCACAGGGCTCAGTCCTCGGCCCCTCTTGTTCGGCATTTATTTTTCTGAAGTGCAGGCAAACATAGGGGGATTGTGGCTGACAAAATTTGCAGATGACTGCAAACTGGGCACCATAATTGACACTCCATCAGACACAGACATCCTCCAGAGAGGTCTCATAGAAATGGATAACTGGTGCCAGAGCCATGGCCTTAAGCTAAATGCCAAAAATGTATAGTCATACCCTTTGGGAAAAACAAGGTAACCCCTAATTACCACATAGGTGGTAATCCATTAAACACGGAAGAAGTTATCAGGGACCTGGGGACCCAAGTTGACAGTAACCTCTCTTTTGACACTCACATTGCCAAAGTGGTTATGAAGACCTTCTACATTGCCCACCTGGTCATGAAGGGATTCACATCCAGATCAGGAGAGGTCATTGTACCCCTGTACTCTTCACTTATCAGACCAATGATTGAGTACAACGCCCCATTCGGAATGTACCTTACCCGACACCTGCAGCAGTTGGAAAGACCCCAAAAGTTCCTCACCAAAAGGATAAAGGGGTTCAAACATATGTCATACGATGCCCGACTGAAGAAACTCCAGCTCTATTCAGTCTCATACCGTCTGCTCAGAGGTGATCTGTGCCTGACATACAAGGCCATGTCCAACTCGGAATTAATGGACATGCTCCACCTCAAAAAATCCAAATCCACCAGAGCCACAAGAGCAAGAGACTTAAACCTCAACACGGATATAAATAGGATGTGCTGGAGGGACAGATTCATCACCCAGAGACTCCCTACACTATGGAACAGAATCCCAGTCCATGTGAGGCAGAGCCCCTCACTGACTCTGTTCAACAGAAATCTTGACGAGTGGATGGGAGATCGTAGGTTTACCTCGGGAATCATCTCTGTGTCACTGCTGGACAGAGGCACAGCAAACTAATGGGTATAGTATTCTCATCCTAAGGGGTGGTGAAAGCCACACACACTCTGGCTAGGCTTATAAATGCCCTAGGGCAGATAGCCTAGTATGAACCTATGAACCTATGAACCTATGAACACCTTCAGGAATGCATGGATCATGCAATCCCAAATAAAACCAAGACCCATCCTCCAAAGGCAGACGTCATGTCTGGTGGACCCCAGCCATAAACAAACTATACAATAGAAGGAGGAAGCTACTACATGACAGAGCAAAATCCCAAAAAGGGAAGGCATATCTGATCAGTATTAGCAAAAAACTAAGGGCACTCATAAAATCGTCTAAGGCCAGCTTCGAGAGAAAAATTGTACAGGACACTAAGGATAATCACATGGCTTTCTTTAGTTATGTTAGGAACCTGGGTGGGAATTCCCAGATATGCTCAGAATTAGTCCAAAATGACAAAAAATACACTGAACCCACAGACATTGCCAACATCCTAGCTGACAGGTTCAGCGCAAACTTCTCCCCCCCGCCACCAAAAGGGCAAATATCTATCCCAGCAGAGTGCTGACCCCCTGACATCTCAGATGCTCAGGTAAGAGCCGCCCTCTCCAAAGCAAAAAACACAGCGTCAATGGGACCAGACGGTGTCCCGGGCTGCATCCTACGTGAACTCCAAGAAGAGCTAAACCCAAACATAAAACTACTGTTCAATCTCAGCCTTACTACAGGATATGTACCCAAAGAGTGGTGTACAGCAACAGTGGTCCCTCTCCACAAAGGTGGTGCCTCAACGGACCCTGGAAACTATTGCCCCATAAGCCTGACTAGCTTGGTCTGCAAAGCTGTGGAAAGGATCATCATGGACCTCGTAAATAAAGATATTGGGGACCTACAGACACTGGATCCTTCCCAGTTCGGCTTTGTTAAGGGCAGATCCTGCCTCTTAAACCTGGTTGATTTCTTTTAAACAGTCATCAAGGCCATTGACGAAGGAAGGTGGTCCACACAGCCTACCTGGACCTCGTAAAAGTCTTCGATACAATACCCCACTTGGGCATTATAGATAAGCTCACCAGCTTAAATATAAACCCCTATGTCACTAGATGGCTCAAGGACAGAACCCACATGGTTAGAATTGCTGGAGCCATGTCAGACTCCAAACCAGTTACAAGTGGCGTCCCACAAGGCTCAGTCCTAGGACCTCTCTTGTTTGGTATATATTTCTCGGAGGTACAGGCCAACACAGAACGACTGTGGCTGACCAAGTTCGCAGATGACTGCAAACTGGGCACCATAATCGACTCTCCAGCCGACACAAGCATCCTCCAAAAGGGCCTCATAGAAACAGACAACTGGTGCCAGAGCCATGGCCTCAAGCTAAATGCCAAAAAGTGTATAGTCATCCCCTTTGGCAAAAACAAAGTGCCCACAAATTACCACATAGGTAGTAATCCATTAAGTACAGAAGAAGTAATTAGGGACCTGGGGACCCAAGATGATAGCAATCTCTCATTTGACAACCACGTGGCCAAAGTGGTTAGAAAAACATTTTATATAGCCCACCTAATCATGAAGGGATTCACATCTAGATTAG